>NC_084508.1:5215000-5342500 GCF_024500385.1 Phyllopteryx taeniolatus
CATCTATCTGTGACTCAGAATCTGTTCGTGTCCATATATATTTATTTAAGATTTCTTGAAATTGTATTTTTTTTTTTTTTTGTCAGATACCCTAGAGAAATGTTATTACCGCCACAATGGCATATTGATTAAAAATTGATTAATCTTGTGATGGTAATGACATTTCAAACTTTTTAGCTAACTGTGCTATGCTGGTAGAGTTATCTTAAAAAAAATGATTTTAGCTAGTTAGTCCTGTACAACATTTTATATGACTATCAAGTTTTTACAGGAAAATCTTTAAACATATTAACACTACAAGTCGTTTGGTAATGACATGCAATAAAAATATTATGCGACTTAAGGGTACAAATGAGGAAAAAATGTACTCTTCCAGTTATCAAAATGTCTGACTGCCCTAGCGCTTGAGTGACAAGACAAAATGACAGAGGGAATTAAAGAATCAGATTTTGAATAAACTTGATTGATCTGAAAATGGTCAATGTGGTGGTAAGGACAGCAACTTTAAGGGACAGACAAATTTTAGTAAAAGTAAAAGACAGAATTTGAAATGTTTTGCATATATGATGAGAAATCATTAATTCTATTATATTTTAAGGAATTTATGGTAAAAGTTACACCATTTTAGCAATTTTTAGTAGAATGATAGAGCTTCATATATCCAAACCCTGTGCTAGGGACAAGGTGAAAACTGCAAAATACCACCACAAAAACGCTAAAAAAATGTCAAAATATACTAATATTAACATGAAATTTTAGGCAACACTTATAATTAGGATCACCCACTGCTGGTTATTGAAAAAAAACAATTTAAATATATTTTTTTCTTTAAATTTTGCCCCAATTTTACACAAAAAGGCCTGTAATCAAATAAACACCCATATATAACAATTTAAAAAACGAAGTTTCTCGTGTTTTCTCCTCATAGATGTGCTCTATATATTTTTCTCTGTAATGACACACTGAGTTTTTCCCTGTGTTTGTATTTCTCCCTTGGCAATCGAATTTGTATGTTCTGTGTTTCTATATAAAACGTTTAAATCCAACGCAAAAACAAAGTACCCGTCGATACAGTTCAAAGATGGCGGCCGGTGCGTGTACGCATGGAAACTACGGGTGCGTTCGGAAATTCACTCTGTGACTGCAGTGTTCAGAGAGGCAGAGCACGCTCAATTTTCCATAAATTACAAACGGGTGTGTTGGCCATTGGCAGGGATACGCCAGTGCGTCCGCCATATTGAATGTGTCACTTCTGCCTCTGAACATCTCTTCCTGCTGACGATTGTTTTCCTCAGAGTGAATAACCGAACGGCACACTCCACCAAGGCTCTTTGATTTTCCGAACGTTCCGGAGTGTAGAGCGCGCGCTTGGAGTGAATTTTCCGAACGTACCTTATGTGCACGCAGATGCGGAACCCGGGCTTTGCTCCCTGACGTCATCACGTCGTACGTAAGCAGCCAGTGTGGCGTGTAGAAGGAGACGACGACGCACTTACGCAGACGTGAAAAGAGAAGCTTTTGCAGTTGTCTCTCGTCGTGTTCCGAGCACATCTAGTACCGACACCACCATTGCCGATTCACCATTGCCTTTTCGAAAATATTATATACTTAAATGATGATGGAAGTAGACACGTGGCTCGTTGGTCTAGGGGTATGATTCTCGCTTCGGGTGCGAGAGGTCCCGGGTTCAAATCCCGGACGAGCCCAAAATTTTGATTCCTCCCCCGCAAGCCGAGTAAGTTCCCACTTCGTGGCAGGCACAATAGTTCCGTTAAACCGGTAGAATGTTTTAATATGAATTACGAAACAGACATTTTATGGTGGTTCTCTTACAGTCTAATCTAATATGCTATCTAAAATGACTGACTTTATATCACTGAATAACAGACAAAAATAATACTTTGATTAATAATACAAAAATAAATTCTGAATTTTCGCATGCATAAAAATGTCTACCGATTACAGCTCTGTCAAGTGGCTCGTTGGTCTAGGGGTATGATTCTCGCTTTGGGTGCGAGAGGTCCCGGGTTCAAATCCCGGACGAGCCCGGTTCTTTTCTTTTTCTTCGTAAAACACAAATCTGTAATTAATGTGCTGTGGCTAATTCCAATAGCCCCCGACAATCTAATCCAACGCGTGTGTTGTGCAGCCGCTCTTCACAGGACGGCTCGGTGCTTTCTGCTTCCACAGCTGCTGTCCCGTGGACGTTCCAGCAGGCTGGCTGGGAGCTTGGAACCGCCCACACAACACGCACAAAGAAACAGGCAGCACAGGCCTCATTCATAAACTAAATCATCTCTCAGCATCAAGCAATCGCTCTTCGGGATAATAGTTCATTCATTTCTTCTCTACAAGCCTGCTGTAAGTACTTAATTTTTTTTTCTGTTTGTGGGTGAAGGGGAAGTCAAAAACATCAGTAACTTTACAGTAATTTGACCTTGTAAAATATATATCCGGTGCAAAAATAATCCTTTGCGTCCATCCATTTTCTGTACCGCTTGGGCTCATATTTTTACAACGTATAACATACAATGGTTGAATTGACATTTTAACATAAGTACAAAAAAATGTCAACCACTGCATACCAAAACTAAAATTGACTTGCGCTTATCAGTCGCAAGTCAACTTCATGTCACGCTTTAAACTTTATTTTATTCACATTAACCCCCCCCCTCATTTAATATGTATCTTTCATTTTATATTGATATATTTAATTTTCCATATTCTTTTTATTTTATATATATATATATAAATTAAAAAAAATGGTCATAAAAATGTAAAAATAAGGAAACGACTGTACAAGAAAATGATATAAAATACAAAATAAGACATTTGGGCATTGAAAGTATGACAAATATTACTTTAGAATCTTTTTTTTTTTTTTTTTTTAAATTAACTTCCACCCCAGGCAGAGGCGTTGCCGGGGGTCCTCCATGGTGCTGTGCGGCGAGGGAGACTGTGGCGTTTGCCTGCTGGCCTTCTCCCGGGCGGAGCGCGTCCCTCGGCTACTGCACTGCCACCACACCTTCTGCCAGGCCTGCCTGGAGGCCATGGCGGCGCCTTCGGCACCGGGAGGCCTCGGGTCGCCGCTGAGCGTGCGCTGCCCGCTGTGTCGCCGCGTCACGTGCGTGCGGCGGGGCCTCAGCCTCCGGGAAGCGCTGTGGGTGGACAGCGAGCTGTGGGAGCTCATCCCAAGCGACAAGGAAGACGAAGAGGAAGGCGGGACGAGAGACGACCAAGTCGAGGTGCCGCAGGCCTCGCCCCGAGCAGAATGGTAGCTATTGTACAACCTCTTTGAAAATTATGCCTGAACGCTGAGTTGAAAGGCGGACTAAAGATCTTTTCACTATGTTTGGAAACAATCGACAGCAGGATACTTCCAAGTGGCAGAAAAGTGATTGGCTACCACTAACCTGAACTGAAACCGATAAGCAAAACTTGTTTGGGGTGGCGCCACCACATCAGTAGTGGCAGTTGTAGCCTGTTTGTAGGGCGGTGGCCAGACTGGGTCCAAGGATTTCAGATGGAAAATTTTGACTGACTAGTCTTGTCACATCCTATCTATTTGGTCAATGTGGAACTGTTGCTCAACCTTTACCTAAATTAGCCCTTAATCCTAACCCTTCACAGGGAAAGACAAAGTTACATTGATGCAGTCACTTATCTTCTCCGTTGCTGCGATCCTCAAATCCCGTTGACCAACATCGTCCTCGTGGAATCTGTGGACTTAATTATAAACACCGGTTTCACCGATGCGTCCGTGACATCACCTTTCTTGGGCTGTTTCACGCGATTAACTACAGGCAATATATTGGAAAGTTCTGTTTTATGCTCAGTTTCGTCAACAATTGGAGCTACATTAGTTTCCACTGTTTTATATTATTAGTTTCAGGGCGTAAGCAACGTGTTGACTTAAATGCGTGTGGGCTTGGCTTCAATGGAGATGACGCTAGCTGCTCGTCGGGTCAGCTGTACAAAGAAGATCGCAAGACGTAGTAGCCACTTCTCAAGGCAAAGACTGAAGCAAAACTCCATCATTGGGATTGTGGGAGACATTTTCTCATAGGGATCATGCATGTTTGTTCGGTGTGATGTTTAACAGGCGTGCCCCCCCCCCAAAAAAACTCATAAGCCTTCAGTGGTCACGTAATGCTAAGAAAAACTGAACACCTCTGTCCTCTCTCAGCATTGGCTCCAGCAACAAGCTCAAGTTCCGCTCCTTCTTCCGCAAGTTTACGCTGACCAAGAGACCTCGAGAGAGGATCGTGCCCAGCAGTAATGTGTAAGTCGGACCCCACCCCCGGAAAGTGGTTGTAAGTGAAAATGCTGGATAAATTGTTCACTTTCTTTTTTGTCTTTTAAGGGAAATGAAATCCTGGCGCAGGCTCTCCAGCGAAGAGACATAATGAACCCCCACCGACATCACATATTTATTCTGGGCTTAGTTCTCCCAGCTGCTGCTCTGGGATTTAGTTCAACTGGGACTAAGAATACACACAGGGACCACCTCCAGAACAGATGGCCTCCCCCAATGTTGCCGGAACACTAAATAAACGCCATAGCTTTTTCTATTTATGATGGCAAAGTAGCTGTAGAGAGTATTTACTTGTGTACAATCGGTTCTGGTCGCATCATACACAGCTTTACAGGACAACAGACGCTTTCAAGACATCAGACCTTCGTCCTGTGAATGCCCTGAACGCTAAATAAACTATCCATTTTTTTTTTATGCCAACCAAAGTAGCTGTGAGAGTAACAATTCTGTATGTTTTGTTGTGGTAGCATCATATGCGGCTTTACCGGACCACAATAGTTTGAAAGACACCAGTCCTCCTTTCTGTGATGCCCTGAACGCAAAATAATCGTGATCCATTTGTATTTATGACAAAAACGTGGCGGTCTCTGTCTCACGAGTCGTCCTTGCTGTGGATGCCGTGAACGCAAAATAAACAATCCCTTTTTCATTTATGACGACCAAAGTAGCTGCGAGAGTATTGAATTGTGGCTATTCTGGTTTGTCAACAACATACGCAGCTTTACAAGACAACAATCCTGTGAACGATGACACACTTGAGGAAGGACGCTCCTTCACGGCAAAATGCCAACGTCACACAACAGAAGTGTGCGACAAAAGACTCGCTGTAGCATGAAAGGGGATTATGAAGAGCATTCATCCAGCATCTGGCAAAGAGTCGGCATTGGGAGGATACGAAAATACTGCATCATCACTTTATTTAAAATGCAAACAAACAAGCACGAGATTAAAGACTGCCCGGAGAGTCAGATCTCAGTTTCGGATCATAGTTGATGATGCAAATTTGGGCCAGGGTGGTTTCTCAGCGGGATGGTGCAAGAAATCCGTTTATTAGCAATCCGGTTTGGCGCGAACTTGTTGGAACACGTCGTATCATCAGCCTGTGAAATCCACACTGAGTAACTGTGACGGTTTGCCTTAAAGGGCTTTTTGTGTCAAATGATGCAAACCATTTGGTTTCGACGACAATCTGGACCAAAGTCGGGGCAAAGATTTAGATTCCAGACAGAGGGTTGGACTTCAGTCTGGATAAAGACGTGGATAGAAGACTAGACCAAGGTCTAGACAAAAGTTGGTCCATGATCTGGACAAGGTCTGCACATTTGTCTGAACCAAAGATTGGACTATCGCCTTGACTGACAAAAATCAGGACCAAGATTTGGATTCTGGACAGAGGATTGTACTAAAGTCTGGACAAAGGTGTGGACATAAGTCTAGACCACGATCTGGACAAAGATTGGTCCAAGATCTGCACAGATGTCTGGACCAATGTCTGCACCATTGTCTGAACCAAAGTCTGGAGTATCGTCTTGACTAGGCTCTGGACAAAAGTCTGGAACAAAGAATAGACCAGGACCTGTACCACATTAGTTCCCAAGTGTAGACAGAAGTCTGGACAAATGTCTTGAATAAAATTGGGACCAGGATCTGGACCAAGTTCTAGTTCAGGTCTGTCTGAATAAGCACAGAGCCGTGTGGTGTTTGGCAATAAGACATGTTTAATAGAGACATGCTCTGTACAGTTAGTGAGAGGAGAGCTGTGGTCCCGCCCCCTCAATGCACAAGCATCACTACAATGCTCACCAATGTTGACATATGGACACCAGGGTTCCTATTCACCAGCAATAAATACAAAGAACCATCTGTAAAATCCTCTTTCAATTTAAAAAAAAGAAAAAGAAAAAAAGTGCTCATCCCACAGTAAGGCTGTGTGTTGTGTCCTACATTCCTGTTGTAAAATAATGACGATGAAATGATAAGCAGCAAAGTGTGTTAGGGTTCACTGTCAAGGTGTCTTCCCTGACTTTCAAGTCTCAACCTGATAAAAACTTTTTAAAATTAAAAAAAATTCCATTTTAAAACATTTTGCCCCCCCCCCCCAAAAAAACCAAAACAAATATCCTCTAAAAGGAACCTCTAAAAGGAAGAAAAACAACAAAAAAAAACAACAAATACAGCGGAACCTCTAAGATACCAGAATCTGGACCAAGGTCTGAATAAGATCTGCATCCAAGTCTGAACAAATGTCTGGACCAAAATGTGGCGCAATACCAAGATCTGGGCCAAGGTCTGGATCAAGACCTGGGCAAAAGTCCGGACCTAGATATTCCTCAAAGTCTCTACCAAAGTCTGGACAATAACATGGAGCAACATCTGGAGAAATGTTCAGACAAAAATCTGGACCAAGGTCTGGACCAAACTCTTGAATAAGGTCTGGGCCAAGGTCTGGAGCAATGCCTTGACATAATGTCTAGACCAAGATCTGGACCACAATTTCAACCAAGGTGTAGAAAAGGTCTGGATCAAGATCTGGGTAAAAATCTGGACTGAAATTTTAAACAATGTCTTGACCAAGATCTGAAACAATGACCAAGATCTGAGATAATGTCTAGACATACGTCTGACCTACGGTTTTGACAATAGTCTGGATCGGGATCTGTACAAAAATATGGATCAAGATCTGCGAAAAAAAAAAAAAAAAAAAGATCTGAACTAAAGTCTGGGCAAATGTCTAGTCCAAAGATTGGTGACAATGGCTGCTAATTGTTTTACGAGTGTCACAAAAATGGCAAAGAACAGACAAAAGCACAAGTTAATCCTTTGCTGCTCGCTCAGCTGAGGTCTGTTGAAGTCTATTACAAGGTCATAATTCCAAATGTGTTTGTTGTCCGACTTTCGAGGTGTATTTGGGTCACATTCCTAATTGGACTCTAGAGGTTCCACTGTAGACGTTTCCGGTGTGGTCCAAACACTTTACCAGGTGCATCTTGGCCTTCACATCAACATACATATTTACACACATCCCAGAATGCATTCGTGACAATGCCCGAATGTTGCGTGTACACAAAGCACAAAGTGATACACATCAGTCACGTATAGAAACTATGCAAAGTCCAACATTTGTGTGTGTGTGCGATGTTACCTGACATATAGAGAAGCATGCATGGACAGCCCATAAGCGTGGATGTTTGTCTTAAAGTTAGGGGCTCCAAACATGGAGAGAATTGTCCCTGAATATAAAAATACAAAAACAAAGCATGGAGAGGACTTGATCAGGATTACAAAAAAAAAAAAAAAAAAAAAAAAAAAAAAAGAAAAAAAAAAGAAAAAAGAAGCAGCAGCTTGTTTGTAAACTTGTTTGTTTTTGGCAGCTTCAACGTTGACATATTGCTCTCTGGAAGCACTGACCAGCAGTCGGGATGTTAACCAATAGGAAGCCACAACATAAGCGTGTCTGGGTGGGGAGGGTGGACATGATGACCGCTAGCTACTAATGCTAGCGGCTATTAACAGGAGCAGCCAGCCTCGTTCGTCTGCGGCTCCTGAGCTTTGTCCAGCTTGATGTCAATCACTGGTGGCCATCGTTAAGGAAATTTTATTTTCATAATGAACCAGAGCTAGTCAGTTGGATAACCATAATAATACCAATACAAACAATGTGGAGTGATGTCAAGACAGGGTTCAAGTTACTATTGTGTGTTTCAAATTAGGGTTTCATGTCAAGGTTACGGTTTAAATTTGCGTTTAGAGCCTGGGTTGGGTTTACAATGAGGGTTTCAAGGTTGGGTGAAGCTTTCAAAACAAAACTGGGATTCAAATGAGGGTTAGGGTTTCAAATTAGGATCTCAACAAAGCCTCAGGGTTTCAAATTAGGGATTAGTATGGTTTTAAATCAGGGTTACAAGTTATAGTTTCAAATTAGTGTTTCAAACAACAAATAGTACAACGCCAATTCCAATTAAGTGTTAAACATCAATAAAAACAATGATTTGCAAATCATGTTCAACCTATATTTAATTGAATAGACTACAAAGACAAGATATTGAATGTTCAAACTGATAAACTTGACTGTTTTTAGCAAATAATCATTAACTTAGAATTTTATGGCTGCAGCACGTTCCAAAAAAGCTGGGACAGGCTTGGGTCAAGTCAGGGTTTGGGTTTTACATTAGGGGTTTCAAAGTACATTTTATGGTTTGCGAGTTAGCGTTTCAAGGTCAGGGCTTTATAGTTGGGGTCTCAAACAAGGGTCAAGGTTTCAAGTTATGGTTTCAAAGTAGGGATAGGGTTTCAAAGTAGAGTTTCAAACCAGGGTTTGGTTTTCCAGTTAGGCTTTCAATTTAGGGTTCAAAGCCCTGCTGAGGGTGTCAATCAGGGGTTAGGATTTCAAATTAAGGTTTTAAGCCCTGCTTCAGGCTTCAATCAAGAGTCCGAAATTAGGGTTTCAAGCAAGGCTCTCAAATTTGGCAGTTTTGTGCTGTAGTACCCCGTTAGCACCACTTTGTGGTGCTGTTTACCTTCAGTAAAATGTTTACCAAGGCTGACGTTTCACTGGATTTAGTGCCAAAATCACATTTTGTGTCCTGTAGAGGGACGTTACTGATGCTGTGCTCGTGTGGGCTTCTATTTGTACACCGTACCGAACCGTACCGCTTGGCATGAAGGCGGCGAAACATGGCAGCAGTCAGCCTCCCGCCGCTGGAGTTATGCCATTTCAACATGTCTTGATGCACATATTTGAGGAAAACAAACAAACAAACAAGGATACTGCCTTGTTTGCCAGCAGTCTCCTGCACGCTCTCGATGCCGGGAAGAGAGGAGGCCACGCGGCGGAACAGCTGCAAGAAAAAGCAGGAGTTCAAAACATTCAGTGATTCTCCCATCCGATGAAACAGAATACTTTCACCATAGCAATCAAGGACACTCTCATTTAATTGAGATGCCATTAATCCAATCCAAAAAACAGAAAACGTTTTTGTAACATGGTTTTAAATAAGACAAATAACACTCTACAGTATTGTACTGTATAAAAACATGGAGTAAAACGTAGCCAGGTAACTCAGGTTGACATAATACTCACAGGCATATATACTTTACAAAATTATAAATATATATATAAAATATTACAGCAACCTTCTGAGTCACTTACAGTTATAGCAAAAATGCCCACATGATTGACCCCCATTAGAATTAATTTATTATAATTTTTTTTAATTGCAATGGGATTTTTTTTTTTTTTTTTTTTAAACCCAGAAAATTCATGGATCAGCGTTTTCGGGATTGGTCCGGAATTATGTTATTACTCATGCAAATTTTATAAAGTACAATATTATAGAGTGCTATTTTTCCTAATTAAAAAACACAAACATTTCCGTTTTTTGGATGAGGCTGGAACAGATTAATTTGATTTCAATGGCCTTGAGATCGTATCTCAAGGAACCACTGTAACAATCAAATAGAATGTAAAGAAATTGTCTGATTTGCTACTTTTTTCCTCCTGCTTTCTTCGGAGCCACGGTTGACAAACATTTTTAAAAACAAAAACTGTTACAAACGAGCACAAAAAAACTGATCATGGATGTGAAGTTCACTGCCGCCATCTAGTGGGGGAGTGTCTGAAGCTCACCGGGAAGTCAAATTTTTGCTCGCAAAACTAACCTAAAAATCAATAAATAAAATAAATGCACTTTAAAAACGGTAAAGTGACATAGCTGTCATTTTCTTTGATGCTGAGGTAGTGCGTCACCTGTTTGACGTTGTGGCCCGTCTTGGCGCTGGTCTCGATGAACATGACGCCGAGCTCTTTAGCCCGCTGCTCGCCTTCCTCGATGCTAATTTGCCTGCGGGGCGGACACAGGAAGTGACATCATGTACAAAGCAGGGAGAGACTCCAGCGTCAACGCACGCGGCATCATTTGCATTAGCAACTTTAAGGTCCACCTTTTTTCTTTTGCTTTGTTTTTACGTCTTACAAGTAGCAGAGGTGATCTTATCCTTACACTTTCAAAGTAGGGTTTTAAACAGTATTTCAAAGCAAGGCTTCAAGCCAGGGTTAGGGTTTCAGGAAAGCTTTGGGGTTCAAGTTGGGGTTTTAAGGAAGGGTTGGGTTTCAATTCAGGGTTACAGCTTCACATAAATGTTGGAAATTAGGTTTTTAAAGCAGGGTTAGGGTGTCAAGCTTTAAAAAAAAAAAACACCTCTGACAGTGATTTCTTATTTCCTATGGGAAACAATAACCCCAAAAATATATTTATGTAACAGTGTCACCTGAGCACTGCTACTTCCGTATGTTCGCGCGCGTGTATGTGTGCTGCAACTGAAGCAACACAGAGGCTTGCTCATCATCATCATCATCGTCGTCACAGAGAAGATTGCATAACCCTGGTCCAAAAATAGACGAGGTCCGTTTCTCTCCTGTTAGGCAGCACGCACCTCTTGTCTGCCAGGTCTGTTTTGTTGCCCACCAGCATGATGATGACGTCACTTCCTCTCTCCGTCCGCACGTCGTCAATCCATTTGGACGTCTGCTGGAAGGAATTCACGTCTGTTGAGACAAGGCGAGGCGTTAGGACCATACTTTACTTTATATACACTGCGTTAAACTCAGCAATATAGAGAGACCATATAAAAAAAACATTTTTGAATAGTTTTACTCCTCCCACAAACTATTTTACTGATTTTTAAGCGATTTATGTATTTTTTAAAAAATTTTTTATATAGCATCCGGGCAAGTCGGAATTTAGTAAAGTTGCGCCTCTTTAGTGTAGTACCACGTTGTGCCACAACATGCTGGGCAGCACTGAGCTCTACTGGAAGAAATGAAACAAGAAGCAAGACGAAGAGTAAAGGCCTCTTTATACTCCCGCGGTCGCACGGCCGACAACGCCCGCATTGCATCACGCGACCGACGAATTGCCCCGTGCAGCACCTCTGCGTAGCTTGCCGCGCTCCTGACAAAATAGCTGCTATGCGTCGAACGCCGCGGAGATCATCTCTCGTGATAGGTCCGTTTTAGTCACATGCTGTGATGACGTACTCAGCGTTCCCCATGGTTCCCCATACCATCCACGCCGCTGCCTTCTCGATCGTTCTTGCAGCATAATTAAACGCATCATCTGGTCTTGTAGGTCCATTTGTTCTGTCGCGGTCGCCATTGTTGCTGGTTTGTTCCTTGTTACTGAAGGCAAGTAAAAACGGCTACCGGAAATGGTGTTTCTATTATGTTAGCACTAAGCTAGCGGAGCTTTATTAGACAAAATGAAATGGTTTGGTTGAACATTTTAGTGTTTAAATATACAATGTTTGATCATGTTTTGTTTCATGTCAGCTTTACCGTAAATTTCAACTGGGAGTGAGAAACAGCTTGAAGCAAGCACTCTGTGCCTCTTATTTGGAAAACTGCAAGCGAGGGTCTTTTCATTTCCTAAATGGTTGTTATGCGTTAGTGTCAAATTACTTGACAGCGAGAGTGTCAAGAATATTTTAAGAAGCTTGTTTTAATAGGTTTAAGTGTGTTTTAATGAGTTTAAAAAATGTGTGCTCAAGGTATAATACTATAATCCCTGTTGTCACATTTGTACATGTGGCAGCTAAACAACGCTGTGGGCGTCCATGTTTATGTGTGAGGAAGCTACGAAACCCACTTGTAATGTCGTAGACGACCACGGCCACCGTGGAGTCTCGTATGTAGCTCGGGATGAGGCTCCTGAAGCGCTCTTGTCCCGCAGTGTCCCACAGCTGCAACCGCACCTGAAGGTTTGACCACCAACAAGACGCACACAGTGAATATGTTTAATGCCAGACAACATCACAAACATGGACTAATGAACTTACCGTTCGGTCCTCCAGGTACATGGTTTTCGACAGGAAGTCAATTCCGATTGTTGCCTTGTTTAGCGGAGAGAAGAAATCCATACAAGAGTTCATTAGTAGGGTTGCAAAATCTCAGGGATGTTCATAGTATGAAACTTACCATGGGAATTCACTTGAATGTATGGGAATTGTTAATTTTTGAATGACTTGGGTCGTGGGGACAAGTAAATACAAATATTAATTGCTCAACCAAAATTTGTAAACTTGATAAGGTTTCACTGATAAAATGTCATGCTTTTAAATTGTATTATTGTTCATGTCCATTTACTGGAAACCTTTCTGGAAATTTTCCAACCCTTTGCAACCTTAGTTGACAGGCAGAAAAAAGGATGAGAAATACAGCGTTTCCAAAGAAATCCTTCGCCACAGCTGCCCCGCACGTTCTCCAGCTGCCTTGTGTCAACCGTCGAGACCTTCAAGTTCCTGGGAATTACAGTCTCTCAGGGCCTGAAGGGGGCGATCAACATCAATCCCGTCCTTAAAAAGGCCCAGCAGAGGATGTACTTCCTGCGGCTTCTGAGGACGCACGGCCTGCCACGGGAGCTGCTGAGGCAGTTCTACACAGCGGTCATCGAATCAGTCCTGTGTTCTTCCATCACAGTCTGGTTTGGTGCTGCTACAAAAAAGGACAAACTCCGGCTGCAACGGACAATCAAAAGTACTGAAAGGATTGTCGGTACCCCCCTACCCGCCCTTGAGGACTTGCACGCTGCCAAAACTAAGACAAGAGCGTGCAAAATCCTCTTGGACCCTCCACATCCCGGTCAATCCCGGTCACCGGCTCTTCCGGCTCCTTCCCTCAAGTAGGCGCTACCGATCAATGCAAACTAGAACTAGCAGACATTCCAACAGTTTCTTCCCTCTTGCAATCAACTTCTTAAACAGCTAACCTACAATTCCATTGCAACATGCTGCCATTTTTTTTGTCTTTTGAGTTTGTTGTCACATTTCTGTCGGGCCAATTATACAGTACTCATGCACTCACTGTAGTAGTCTCGCCACGCTGCACTATTTGCATATCTGTTGTTGACTAATACTGGCCACTCATGCCAGAGTAGCATCTGTCCCACTTGAACACTGACTGAGGAGTATCTGCAACATTTGCACTATCGACATTGTCCCAGATTATCGCGCTACAGGTCACTTTAAAACTGCATACACTCCTTGAAGTCTCGGCGCCCTTTGCACCGGACTATTGCTACATTAGTCATTCAAACTGCTCTAACTGTTTTTCTCGTTGTCTTTATGTCTCCAAAGCGTTCTCTGCCAATTGACTGTCTGTTGTCGTACTTGAGCGGCTCCAACTACCGGAGACAAATTCCTTGTGTGTTTTTTGGACATACTTGGCAAATAAAGATGATTCTGAAATGATAGAATGAAGTGTTCTGTGTCAACATGGATGGAGAACTACAAAACCCCAAAATGAAATGTTGTAATGTGCATGCCAGGCCACTAGTTAGCAATGTCATTTAGTAAAGAAGAACTGGACCGGCTTGTCCTGTTGTCCAGAAGTCTTTGAAAACGAATTCCCTGAAGCCAGTTTCACCTTGCAACATGAAATTTGGTAGACATGTCTATCATGAGTACATCCACAAAAAGGTCTGAAGAAGCCAGGCCCGAAAAGACACAGGAAGTCATCCATTCTTGTTTGAAGCGGCCATTTTTAGCTCATGTTGGCCATTTCCAGGGCTCCTTCAAACACTAACTTGTCGTAGTTTCAGTTTATTATTTGTTTTGTATCATTCTGCAAGGGTGTGTTTGTCTCCGGCGAGGCAGATGGCTTTGTGTTCCTTCTTGGCGGGGTGTTCACAGTGCGTTGCCAAGCACACGGCTTTAACTGCTATGATGTCCTCAGGTGATCTGGCCCAAAATAAATCCCAATATTTACATTTTAAAATGAGGGTACTTCAATTCTGTTCAGGCTCAAACTGTCGCCTTCATAAAAGCTTTGTCAACTGTACAGGCCATGTTTTAATAAATCACATTTTAACGTTCTTCACTGTGTAAAGTGACACTGTACACTTTTTTTTTTTTTTTTTGACATGACGTCACACGTACTTCCAAGTGGCAATCTCCAGCGGCACCACTAGTAAAACAAACACGACTGTGACGTTTGACAGTGAGAGGGTTTGAGAAAAGAGGGAAAATGGTTTGAACGATGATTTTAGCTAGGGCTGCAGCTATCAAATCGTTTTAGAATAATCAGAAAAATTGAATGACTCTGCATTATTAAACAGCAAAATGTGCATGTGAGTTGCAGTTGATGTTCCCTTAGGACCCCATCCTCTCATTCTACACTATTTATTATCTGCGACTTTGAGTGTGTATGGCTTTCGCCTGGCCTGGAGAGTGAGGTGGAAGTCAGCGAATGAAAGCAGGATTCGCTGTTGTGAGCTCAAGTTAGCGGCTGGCTGTTAACTGGCTAACCGTTGCCCAGTCTGGGGGTCACTTGTGGCAACCGTATGTGAACGTGTGAGTCAGTTCTGCTTTGCAGTCGACACACTGCAATTTATCTCCTTTTTTATGTTGGAAACGATTCCCAAGTTGCATCTAACGGTCGGTGTGGAAAGACGATCCCTGCAACGCTTCAAGGCAGAGATTTTGGTTTGAATTTTTTGGGGGGGGGGATCGAATTATTCGATTTACTCGATAAAAGGTTGCGCCCTACTTTAAGCCTGCCGTAGTTTGAATGTGTTAAATGTCAGTCGAAAACATGTCAAGTGAAGTAAATTGAGATTTGCTGCGGTTCGAGGAACTTTTTGGGCACTATGCTTCTTAAGTTCTCTTTTGTTGGTTTTTGGGATGTAGTTGAGTTGTTTTGGCCCACGTGAGGCGGTGCAGCCGGGTGCCCGTTTGCAAATCAGCAGCTCCGTCACGCGCTCGTTTCCTTGGCGATGCTAGGCAACCTGGCCCAGTGACAAAAAAGTCATTCACACTGAGTTTTAATCTGCATAGATGCTCATTTTGATGCCGTGAGGGCCACTAAACTGCGGTGCGACAGAGGTTAATAAGCACAGTACAATCTAGTTAAATCATCTTCACATGAAAGGAAGCCATTTTGAGGTATTGACATGACAGTAATATTCGAGTCAAAGGTTTCTGGGTTCCTTTTGGCCCAGATGTTAAAAATAGGATCCCCACACAGGCAGCTACATGAACACATTAAATCCTTGTAAATTTTTAACGATGCCTTTTTGAATGATTAACGAGCGTGTGTCGTCAGGCAGGCTGGGTCCAGGCCCGTTCTGCCTGTGGAAAAAGAACCATGCACGCATTTCATTTTCTCATTCAATTTGTACATTTTGCCTTTAAGAGCATTTGGAAAAGTCATGTTGTGCAACTTAGTCCTAATAATGAATACAACATGAGGAGAAAAAACATTTTAAAGTGA
This sequence comes from Phyllopteryx taeniolatus, assembly GCF_024500385.1. Classification (NCBI taxonomy): domain Eukaryota; kingdom Metazoa; phylum Chordata; class Actinopteri; order Syngnathiformes; family Syngnathidae; genus Phyllopteryx; species Phyllopteryx taeniolatus. The sequence continues at coordinate 5,230,579 of NC_084508.1, forward strand.
AGCCCCGCTTACTTGTGATTCAGCAGTCTCAAATTTAAACCTTTTTTCAAACCTATCCATGTAGTCGCTGTTTTGTGCTCAGGCCAAAGCCTTATCTAAGATCTAATCTTTGGTGCTATCTTGGGTCATCTTCGCAGGTGTGATGTACAGTATGCTAGACAGATGAGTGACACAAAATGACAAAAGATAAGCGGTAAAGACAATGGATGGATGGATGCGTTTTCAATCGATGCATGCGAGCAGAACTTCAAAGTTTGATGACTCGCCATTAAACAGGAAAATCTGATAATGTCACAATTATGAAAATTTCACTTTGTGGTCAACATGTATATCACTACTACTATTGGGTCTACTCACAGTAGACCCAACTAAAGTCTCAAAAACCATTGCCCAAAAAGAGAATGGAACTCTTCCATTTTGATTTGAAACAGCGTTTTTGGGTGATTTGGGAATTTTCCAAGGACCTTCAAAGATGAATTTGACCTTGACTTAATAATAGTCCCGATTCCTGCCTATTTTCCAAACCCCATGTAAACGAGACAGAACGACACAAAACTGCAAAAGATTAGCGATAGCGTGTGGGCGCCCAAGTCCTCCCAGACTTTGTGCACCACAATAGAGTGAGGCAGAGGCTGACATTATTAAACACAAGGCTCTCTGCTGGGACATTATTAAAACAGCAGATGCTATCTGGCCAGCATCCGACTGTCCACTTAAAAGCATAAAAAGGGAGGCGGGTGAGGCATGAACGATGCGACTTCAAGTCTCAGCCACACTATTTGTGGCCACACTTTCCTTCAGAATGATTTATCCAGAAGCATTCAGGTCAGCGGCAGACCAGAGGCTAACGTGTTCATTCCAAGGAGGGTCACGATGATAACAGCATTTGAAAATATGTCCCAAAAATTGAACAATTGTCATGGAATGAAATTCTGTGCTTCTGGATCTAATCTGATTACGATTGCTCTGACGTAATAACCCGCATACCCCATGTGAACACCAAAACAATGAGGCTTTGTGAGGTTTATTTGAACGCCTTTTGACCGGTGTATTAGAAGGTCTTTGTGTGTGTGAGTGAAGGTAGTTTTGAGCTCTTTTTTTTTTACCTGGTACGTGCTGTCAAAGCTGTCGTACATGAAGCGAGTGATCAGCGATGTCTTTCCCACTGCAAGAGAAAATGTTATTAATGGCGAAGACTGCAAATTTGTCATGAAAGGAGACATGATTGATGAAAAACAGTTCTCAGGTGTCTTAACAGCACACATTTCACCCTCTTTTTCTATCCTGGCTTGTTTTGAGGGGGCGGTCTCATTTGTCTAATGCAAATGCAATGAGACACTGCATGTACCACGCACCCCCCCCCCCCAAGAAAATATATGCGCGCAAAACACTGGCTAAAGATTCAGGAATCGTTATGTGGCTGATAACTAACTAGAAAACAGCCGAGCTCAATTCACGTCTACTCGATGGTGCTTTTATCAATTAGAAGCAGACTACAATCAATGACTGCTTATGCATACATTTCCTTCTGCTTATTCAGGGTGGGGTTAAGGGGGCAAAACCGAAGCCGAGAAGCCCAGACTTTCCTCTCTTTAGCCACTTCGTCCAGCTCCTCCGGAGGGAATGACTGCTTGGTCATTGATAAATGGTCTAGATTAATGAGCAAAGGCAGCATTCACTTATGTGATTCTCTTGCTATACATCCATGGCGATATGGATCAGAAGCTACCAGTTGCCATCATCTAATACCCTGGCACAAATGGCGCCCAAAGGGATCACATTTGCTCGGCTTGCAAACTCTTTTTAGGACTCATCATCATCATCATCATCATCAACCTCTAATGAGCTCCGTTGTGTACGCCAAGACTTTTAATCAAGGAGACTAATTATACACGCGCCTGCTGTGAATGTCTGCCAGGCACAATGTGATTACATAGATAATGATTATTCTCATGATGCCGCGCTAATTTTTTTAATCATCGCGTCATCTGAACTGACTTTAGATCAACGCAGCAGCCAGTGTGGCAGTGATTGCCTTCAGCATTATTAGGCACTGAAGCCCTTTGTCTAATGTTAGATTTGACTAAAAATTATATACAGTATAAAATACTACACTCGGCCATACCATGGCAACTAACATGACGAGAGATAATGTATCTGCCCTTTAACAGTGTCATTTTTATTTTATTTTTATTGTGTTGACTGTGTGAAAGGGACTGAAACGGAATGGGAGGACCGGGCAGTTGTGAAAGGTTGTCGGCAAAATTCGGGACCAGGGTGTAAATTTAGATCCAGCTAATCGACATGACACGTCTGGGTAACTTGTGAGCTAACTAAACAAGCAACTATTGCCAACGCTACCCAGATTAGCTAACTGAACATTTCAAACTCAACTTCTAAGAGCTGAGCGATCTGAAAAAGCAACCAGTAAGAAAACTAGCCACCGAACTTAACCGAAAGTTAACTTGCCAAACAACAAGTGATAAAACGAGTTGCTTAGTTTGTGAGCTAAATTACCAAGTGACAAACTAGTCAGCTAACTTCTGACTGAAAAGACCAACTATTGACAACTGTGAGCCAACTACAAATTAGTGAAAAACTTGTCAGCTAACTGAACAATTGACAAATTACTCACCTAACTTATGATCTTACTGAACAACTAACTAGTGGCAAAACAAACTTGTGAGCTAAATGAACACGTGGGAAAATACCCAGCAAACTTCTTAGCTAACTGAACAAGCGACTAGTGACATAATAGCCAGCTAACCTGTGAGCTAACTTAACAAGTAACTAATGAAAAAGCAAGCTAGCTAACTGAACAAGTATTGCACCTCTGATGTTGCTATTTTACAGGATCTCTGCGTCCGAGAGCTGTGTGTGATGTCGCCACTGGTCGGGGTGAGAGAGTACGAAGTCATCCCTGTTATATAAAGCAGCTGAGTCTTTTAACGTCTTAAGGCAGACACATTTTCTGTTTATCGCCACACGTTGGCAAACAAATGGCACCGTTGCCTACCACTAAATGGCCGTGAGGTCACCTCCACTGGTACACCCTAGCCTCACAGAATTGTTGACATATGTTACAGATCGTAATAGGCGTGGATTCCCGGCCAGCTAGTCCTCGGAGCTAATGAAGTGTCGGTGCGGCACGACCGGAGGGCCAATTAGCAGGGGGAAAAAATAAAAAAAATAAATCGAGCACCTGCTGATACTGCTGCATGTTCTTCACTTTTAGCAGCAGCGGGACACCAACAAGGAAGCTCAATCTTACACCGCACATTAAAGCAACACACAAAGGCTGCGGAATCATTTACCCATTCCCAACTCCCTTATCGCTTTACTGTATAGAGATTCTTATAGTGACAATATAGTTCACACATGAGTCAAAGAGAAAAAACGTTTTTAACCACTACACGGATGTCATTGCTATCACATATTTACAAAATACTGCATACATCAGCTGGTTTACCTTAAGTAATAAATATTGAACCAATAATTTTAACATTGTTGCTTTAAACTAAGTGTATTTGACAAAATGAAAACGCTAATCCTACAAGTGACAAACTATCCAGCTAGTCTGTGAGCTAACTTGCCAACGACCAAGGGACAAAACTCACTGGCTAACCAGGCTGTGAGCAAACTGAAAAAGTGACAAACAGGCCAGCTAACTTTTAGAGCGAGTTGAAGAAGTAACTAACAACAGAACTATCCCACGAACTTCTGAGCTAACTGAACGAGTGATGAACTACCCCACTGAAAAAAGTGGAAAAAGTAACCAGTGGCAAAACTAAGGTAAATTGGGAGCCAACTTGACAACTCTTGACAAATCTGCCAGCTAACCTTTGAGCTAACTCAAAAACAAACAAAATACTCAGCTAACTTGTGAGCTAACTGAACAAGTAACTAGTGACAAAAGTAGCCGGGTTAACTTCTGAGCGAACTGAACGAGTGAGAAAGTGCCCCGCTAACTTGTGTGCCAACTTGACAAGTAACTAGTGACAAAACAAGCCAGCTAACTTGTGAGCAAACTTGCCAACCACCGGGAGACAAACCTTGTCAGCTAACTGAACAAGTGACAAACGAGCCGGACACCATGAACAAGTAACTGGTGACAAAACTAGCTAACAAGGGAGAATGTCACTAGGCCAGCACATGGTCACAACAACACGTCTAAAGCAGATTTACCAGTAGCTTCTGAATAATGGATGAACATGCCGGCAAATTCCACAAAGGAAACAAAAATCAATTCCAACTCCGTTGTGGGCTAATGGAGATTTGTAACTGTAGGCCAAACATGAACAAATGCACGCACATGCACATGCACACATGTACATATTGAGGCCACAGTAACAAATGCAGTCAGGTGTGACACCATGTTAGCCTCATTGCATTAGCCTCAGGAAAGCAGACAGGAGGTTGTTATGAGAGAACACACTTGTTGTTTTAATGCGCACAATTAGATTCATCCTCCAGGCAGACAGGAAGTATCACATATGAGGACATTTTGCCTCAGTCGGCCCACAAAATGTCTCAAGAAGCCATGCCCGAATAAAACCACGCTGCTTTTTACTGGCCAATGTTGGCCTACATGGCGCATTAGGAGGAGCAGGGCGTTCGGGCACCATCTTAGGTTGTTCCATAAAGAGCACAGAAAACCTGGACACTAGCTCGCTAAATTGTGAGGTAATTGAACAATTAACTGGTGACTAAACTAGCCTGCTAACCTGTGAGCTAACTGAACAAGTAACTAGAGACAACACTAGCTAGCTTAAGTCAGAAACTACTCAGCTAAATAGGAACAGTTGAGTTTTTCAGCATTTTTTTTTTGTTATGTTCTACAGAATTTAGGGGGAGTAGGTGACTTAGCGAATCGGTGGGGGATAGGGACAACGAATTACAAAAATTGCATACGTAATTGACACCCACAACAACAAAAAATTCTAATTGCCTAAAGATGCGAGAAAATGGTGGCAAAGCAAATTTTTAAAAATTAGACAAGGCTTTGGCCTGAGGTGTCACGTAATCCTCCTGCCTTGACTTGTTTTGACAATCGTGCTGAATCACTGGAGCAATATGCTGCACTGCAAGGTCCGCTGGCTGCTCTCAGGCATCAATCAGAGTGTGTGTGTGTGTGTGTGTGTGTGCGCAGGAAGTGGTGGCCTACTAACATTTCCTCACCACACACTGCGATGAAGCTAGGCTACGCGTTTACACACATACGGAAAGCGGTTTGGGCATTTATTCAATATCTTTGATATCCATCTTAAGATCCATATACAAGTACACTCTTTGTCCTTACTTGTTTGCCAATTCAGCATAGCACAGCATTTTCATTACTAGTGCCCTAGCATAGTTTTACTTCACTAGTAACATGTAGTTGTGCTACTAGTATGCTGTTGTTGCCCTACTAGTGTGTACAAATGTTATCCAGCAGTGGAAGGCAGAGGCGGAAAAAACATGACTAGTAAGAGATAGTCGTTTTAGTAGTGCCCCCTAGTCCTTCCACTTATTAGTGAGGACAAAGAGTGTACTAGTACATGGAACTTAAGCTGGATATCAATTTAGGGTATGGAATAAATGCACAAACGACTTTCCTTATGCACACATACGTACAGTACATATAAGGCAGTATTATAGTGAGCCTATTGATTGTGCTGTTTGTATTTCCTGCTGGTTAAATACTGCTGATGTACAAATAAGCATGACGACATCCATTAAAGCGCGTCACTGGAGCGCTGTTAACCTTTAGCCCGGCGTCGGGTCATGATTTCCTAAGTGGGTAAGGCAGGGAGCTGGCGTTAACTGAATCAACATTTCCCCCACCCGGCGTAGTGATTCTGTTTTAAACTTAATGACTTGGCAAATCCCCTTTGACCTTTTAAGTGATGGGGGCTGCTTCCCAGAAACCTGCAACGTGATGAAAATTCACACATTATAAAAAGCTAAGAAATAAATCAGTTTCAAGTAGTGGAGCATGGAAAACGTCAACCTATAGACAACAGAAAGTTGAAAAAAATAATTAATAGAGGAAATAGCATAGCCTCTATTAATTCCGCCACGTTCCGGTCCAGCGGAGTGTAGGAATAAATGAGCCAGGCGGAACTGCAGGGATCCACCGGCTGCAATTACAGCTCACGTCAGTCACGGGCGCATCAAGCTGGCAGCTGCCACGCTTGAGCTTGGACAAATCAAGTCCAGTCAACCGGATGGAACGCACTTCAAATATGCCTCAAAAGAAGTCTAGCTCGAACTAGTTGACTACACTCATGACTGCTAAGAAAGTTACAAGTTTGCAAAACATGGCCAGAATTCAGAGAGCAATTTAAAAGGGTTTGAGAGTGCCTCTTGATGCCACAAAAAGGCGACAAAGGACTACTTTTATCAAAATGGAGCTCTCATTTCGAAGTGTTATTCGATTAATCGTTTCAGCCCTAATTTATATATTACTAGGTGGAGCGTAGTCAGTAGATCCACCTCATAGTTCTGACGTTGGGGGGTTCTAACTAGCGCGCCACATTCATAAACACTGTCAAATGAAATTTCTCCAACTGTGTCAATCAAAACAGCAGTCACCTTTGTAAAAGCAGCGTTCATGTTGTGATTCTAATTACACTGCACAGGCGTGCTCATTAAAGTGGTTAGTGGAAGCCCGCCCGCCTCAAAGTTTTGCGTTAATATCTCGGCTCCAGCCTTCCTCTGAGGAGTGTGAATGTCCTCTCTGCGCTTACGTAGGTTTTCTTCTGGTAGCTACTGTGGCTTCCTCCCGCATTCCAAAAAATTCATAATTGTTTTTTTATTTTTATGTTTAAACTAGATTCCATCGGTGTGAATGTCAACGGTTGGTGGTCGACGTGTGCCCTACAATTGGCGGGCCACCAGTCCAGGGTGTGCAACACTTCTCCCAGGGACATGTGAGAACAAAAAAATAAATAAAAAGCTTTTGGCAGGGAGGCTTGAACAGTCATTTTCATGGGGAAAATGATCATTGGTAATTCCAATGGTGGAAAAAACAACAAAAACAAGTTAAAAACAAAAATATTTGGAGGTCGACCAATCAGCATCCACTGGAACCGTTTAGTGATCTTTAACAGTGTAGCATCCACGTTTTGGACTTAAATAGTCTTGGGCTGCTAAAAATGCTTTTGGTTGACGAGGTGACGTCAGAGCGGGAAGCTTGGAGGACCAAACAAGGATCTCGTGGAACGAAGCTGCGTAACTGAGGGTCCATTTTGGATCCTGACGACCGAAACCCCTCACCCCCCCGCCCCCTTTTTTAAAAATATTTTTTTTTAAAAAAAACCTTTATTCAGACGAGGGCGCTGGACGAACTTGACTTCAACGGCGAACCAAGAACCTTCTCAAGTCCTCAGACGGGACAACAAGCGAGAGTGTGTCCGAGACTGTGTCAGTCAGATAACTTCACTCCGTCCACCGCGTCACACTTGACCTCCATTTTGGCTCGCCGACGAGTGAATGACAACTCTTGAAATGCTTAACTTGCGTCAAAAGAGACGCCCTTAGCCTATACTAAAGCTAAAAATCACTGCATTAAGACTTGTTAAAGACTATATACGCTTTGAATTTGACGCTAACTTCGAATTGACCAAATATGAACTTGGTGACCAGGCAGGTACATCGGCATCACGTGACCCCACCTTCCCTCAAATCCTGAACTTTCCCCACGAAAACCAAAATAAAATGTCACGTCTTACCGCTCTGCTCTCCTAAAAAGACGAGCTTGAATTTCCTTAAAGGGTTCCCGAAGTCGCCGGTCACGGACATGTTGACAATAAGGGCGGCCAGTGGACGCCGGAGGACGGACTCACGCTGCTGCCGGACGGTGATGAGGATGCTGGAGAGGGTTGGGGGGGGGGGGGGAGAAAAAGGCGTAGGTGTCGGTGTCGCACAGCCTCGCCACTACCCCTTTCTTTCTTTCTTTCCTTTATTCTTTTTGTCTCTCTTCCGCGCTCTCTCGCTCACTTTGTGACGGTGACAAGTCACCACAAACCCGCCCGGAAGGAATGTTTGCCGGGCGCTGATGGTTGGTGGGATTGGGTGGAGTGGACGAGCCTTCTGCGCACGCGCAGTCGTCGAAGTTTGCCGAAGGAGCTGAGAGCCGAAACGGTGGAATGACGTCATGTAAAGTGGCGTCATTGTCACGAGTTGAGGCCGAAAAACAATGAAAACGGAACAAAATTCGGAAATTATTAGTAAATAACATTTTCAACCAGTAAGTTTAAAATCATTTTGAATAAAAATATTTATAGAAAAACAGCCAAATGTCAACATTGTACAATGAAAATCTTTAAACTTGAGTTGTTTTTTATCTGATAGACAAATTCCAAAGACAAAAAATGTATCTAAAATCCCAAATGTTGTCCAATACAAATTTTAAAATGTGTTGTTTTTCTCTTTATCTGAGATACAGTGGCATGCCGTATTGGGAAAGTTCATTTTCTATGCAAACTAGCTCAAAGTTCAGTTTACAAACGTTAAAAAAAAAAAAAAAAAAAAACTAGCTCAGTTTATAGTTAACAAATCAAACTTTGAAAACTCAATTCACCATTTCAAAAATGAACTAGTTCAAAGTTGTTTTTTTCTCAATATGTTGCTGTGGGCAATTACCCTCATAATACCAGCCTTTCTCCATTGTTGCCACCCATTCCGTCCGTCCACATTAGTATCCAGCTGCAGCTTCCACTATAAGTCTCTAAAGAATGAGGAAAGACTTGTTGCTTGAATGGCCTTTTTTAAATGAGGAATAAAAAAAAAAAAAACAAGAATGTTATGTGCAAAAAGAAAATCAATCTGAGGCAAGTCAACTCAATTGAAAAGACAAAAATTCCTTTCAAGAGGAGAAAGTAAAAATAACCTACAGTAGGGGTGGGCAGAAACATTAATTGATGAACCGCGCAGTGTTTCGACTATGAAATGCATCTTTCATTTCATTACATAAGCGCATTTCATTATGTGTGAAAGGATTGTTGTTGAAACCCTTAAATTTGATTAATCTAGATTAATTAATAGATCAAACTCAAGGCCTGCAATTGCAATTTTTCTTCACTCTTTAAGCAGTTATAACCATTTCTTCTTAGCATAAATTGGACAATAGTTGTATATTAAAATATTTGCTTGCCACTATTTTCCATAAAGTAGTAATTCAAATTCAATTGAGTTAACTCAAAGGTTTTTACATGAATTACGGCCCTCTGAGGGAAGCCATATCTATGATGTGGCCTGCGATGAAAATGAGTTTGACAACCCCTAGATTAGCGCGTCAATCTAAGGCTTCATTTAATATGCACCTAGCGCCACTTCACAGATTGCAATACAAAATAATACAAAAAAAAATCTTTGCACATGGTAATCTACAGCATGTTTTATTAGAAAGCAGGCATTATGTGCGGTACGTAGCACCGAAAAATGTGTGATGAATACAATGAGTACATACACACACCAAAAAAAAAAGTTTATAAACTGAACAGCGTGCAATTACACAGTATACAAAAAAAAACACTTAAATATTAAGCTATACAGTTAATGGGCTGTGCATAAGGACCTACCTGACAGGCAGTAGTGAACATGTTATTTATACAAGTCCTGCGGAAGCTGTGAGGTATTATCACTGTTTGGTCTTTTGAGCGCTCCCACCTTAAAATGGGAATAGGGGGGGGGGGGCGTGTTTTATAACACGCCTTTGGGCCTCTTCTCCAGACTGTACTCCTGCGTCCGTAGCACCTTCCAGCCCAGGATGGCCAGCAGCGCCACGCCCATCACCTTGTAGCCCACCAGCAAGCCCAGGTACCTGCAAAAACACCATTTTTAGCCTAGTGTCAAGTTGTAAACTCGGCAACTTAAGTCTGACTCAAGTCAAGTCACATGCCTCGAGTGCCCCCACTTCGTTTTAGGGAGTTCCCCTTGAACTTTTTTTTTTTTTGTGCGCCGCTAACCTGCTTCTGAAGACGTCGTTGTCGTAGTAGCCGCAGCTGAACTTCTTGCCGCACACGCGCTTCCACCAGACGCACGACGTGTCGATGGCCACGCCGAACAACGCTGGCGCCGGGAGCCACGCTTGGACGGAGAGAGGACGCAAAAATCACAATTGAACCAGCCCTACTGCAGCCAACACAACAACCAGTTGTCGATATTAGGATAGAGCATTATATTTTCTGACTTACCCAAAAGCCTCAGGAGGAGAAACTGAACTCCGATAGCAAAGGACTTCTCCTCTGACGCTACGCTCCTAAAAAACGTCAACAAAACCCACAGTCAAGTCGGTCAGTCTCGAGCAAGCGCGCGCTTAAGACTGGGATGAGTTTGGTGCGGAAGAACAGCAGCTGCCGCGGCCTGACCTGAGCAGCATCATGTACATGGGGTTGTGGGTGAGGCAGGCGAGCAGCGCCCCCGCCGACAGCGCCAGGATGAAGGGCAGCAGGAAGTGGGGGCACTGGTTGGCGCAGGGCGACGGCCGCGCGTGACGCTGGCTGCCCGGTATGCATCTGCAGTTGGTGTACAGCTAAAAACACACACACACAACGCTTCATTAGAGACAATGTGGAGAATAGGTGCTCTACTTCCTAAATCTCTCATATTCAAATCATGTTAAACAATCGCAAATAACGTGCACAGCGGAGCCTCGGTTTACGAACGACCCCGTTTACAAACAATTGGGTTTATAAACAAGTCTTAAAAAACAAAAATTACCTCGGGTTCCAAATTATTTTCGGTTTATGAACAGTCTCAGAACTTTGTGCTTTTTCTCGCGCCGCATAGACATCAGTTGCTCTGTGCTTCGGGTATCTTTGTTCTTTCCCTAAAATGGCCGCCACAGCTCCCACAATGCAACGCAAAAGCTATTGTGGGAGATGTTGAGCGTAGAGGGCAAGCAGTAACCACAGTGAACGTAAACATTACGATACCGGAAAAAGCTAAGACTCTGCACAGTGATTTTCTCGGGAACCCACTGTTAATTCATCATCATAAATTGTGTTTTCACCTGTTTTCTATATGACACAAAACTTATTATCATCGAAGCATCATGCACTGCTTGTGACGACCTGAGGGGCTTCAAGATGGAGGCGAGATTGTTTCATTGGCATTGCGGCCACAGCCACACGGGGAGACGGATGGCTTCTCTGTAACAGCCCACTTTTACCTTGCAGACTCTTGACGTGCGCGAGCGCTGCAATGTGGCGTGTGTGTCAGTGTTTACGTTCCACGATGTTGTGTGAGTCCAAGTTTAGGTTTCCCAGTTTTTGGACCGTCCGATTTCCTGTTCCCTAATGTTGTGTTGCGCCCGTGTTTATGTTAGTCAATGTTGTGCGCATCCATTAATTTTTTCCCCCGTTTTTTTTGTTCCACATTTTTGTGCACGTACATGTTGTGTGTATTGCACGACTTACCTGGACGGCGTGTGCGTTGTCTGGGCTTTTGGTGAAGTTGGTGCAGCCGGCGTGACACGGCGAGACGTACTCGACGCCGTCGGCGCCGCACACCGGGTTGAAGGTGCCCGAAGGACAAGAGCAGTTGGCGTAGCACAGGGACGACGGAGACCTGCAAACAATCCGGGTTGTCAAAAACACGTTTGTTGGGTTCGACAGGAGTCAAAGTTGCCTTTGATGTTTACAAAACAAAAAGACATACGTTAAGGGCAAAGGTGAGTCTTTGATGTTTACAAAAAGCATACACTAGGATAAAGTAGCTCAAAATTGCCTTAGGTGTTTTACAAAAATGGGTTCGCAATTGTCTTTGATGTTTGATGAGAAGATTAGAAACTTTTCCTTGATGTTTACAAAAATGTTTAAAGAGGCTCGATATTGTCTTTTATATTTACAGAAAACGCCCGTGAGGTTAAATGAGTCAAATCGTCTCTGATGTTGCTTTCAGCCGGACTCGAAACGGTCGTCGATGTTTAAACAAACGTGTGCGTGAAGGTTCGCCAAGTCAAAATTGGCTTTGTAGTTTCCCAAAAACAGTAGTTTTTGTAGTTTTTGATAACTACAAAAACACTGCGTGTTGGGCTTAATCTGTCAAAATGTGTCTTTCATGTTTAAAAATCACACATACGTTCAGTAAAACAAGATTAAAAAAAAAAAAATAGTCTTTGACGTTTACGCTTGGGTGCTGCAAAAGTGAAATTTGCATTTGATGTTTACAAACTCACGCCCTGGTTTCAACAAGAATTTGGAATTTGAAATTGTCTTAAGATGGTTTAAACAAACGAGTACGCTGGGGTTCAATGAGAGTCCAAATTGTCTGATGGTCGCAACGACACACGGATCTGGTTAAATGAGTCCAAATGCCAAATCACGTCCGTTGGGTTCAAAGAAACTAAATCAGGCGAGCTCACCCGGGCTGTCCGATCTGGTGGTGATTGACCTGCGACACTTTGTGCGTGGAGCACCCCATGAAGAAGAGCGGCACGCACATCAGCGTGGAGACGCTCAGCATGAGCACGGAGAAGCGCGGGATGTTCTTCAGAGACATTCCCGTCCGCTTCATGACGACGCCGCCCGCCAGCATGCCCACCGCCACGGCCGGAAGATTCACCGCTCCTGTCAAAACCAATTACAGTGAACGTCAGCGTTCGAACCCCCGCTATATCGCAGATTTTTACGCAATTTGACCTTTTTTTTTTTTTTTTTTTAATAGGTTTTTACAATAAACAGTTAAGTCTGAATTTAGAGTTGCTCGTATTCAGTTTAGTACCACGTTGTGCCACAACATGTCGGGCAGCACTGAGACTTACTGGATGGAAATGCAACATAATGAAGAAGGAGAGGGAGGCGTCTTTTTTGTTTTTTTTTAAGTCACATGTTTTGACTTTTTAAGGGGGTGTCTCCTTTAAAACTATATTCCGTTAATACAAATAAATGTGGGTCAAACTGAGTCTTTGCTCTGGCAACTTTTGTGGGATTTAAAGTAGTTTAAATGTGCAGCTTTTGGATGATTTAAGGTAGTTTTACCTGTGCGACTTTGGTTACAAGTTTTATTTTAACTTATGCACCTTTTGGGGTTTTTTATAACCGTCGATAATAGTATTATAATTTTAACCTGAAGAACTTTGGAGCGTTTTATGGTAGTCTTACTTCAACTGGCGCATTTTGGGAGGATTTACCGTTTTTCTACTCAGGCAACTGCAGTTTTTATTTTTAATTTTTTTTTGTAACAATAGTTTCATTTTAACCAGTATAACTTTTTTCCCCCCCTCTTTCTTATTTTAACCAGTAAAGACAAGTGCTGGCCGCTGTGCATGACGAGACCTCCGCCAAGTCGTCCCCCCCCCCCCCCGCCCCGAGTGCGAGGCTTCGGAGGCGACACCCACCGACCAGCATGGTGCTGTAGACGGCGGAGGCGCTGTACTGGCGCTCCAGGAACTTGTTGAGGAAGGTGGAGAGGCCGGCGATCACCGAGGAGAAGCAGCACTGGGCCAGGATCAGGACCAGGAAGAGCGGACTCATCAGCAGGTGAAAGAACATCCTGGGAAACACTTGAGCACATCGACAAAAAAACACAAAGTCATACAGAGTCAACCCCGCATATATTCGGTGTAGTAAAGTACCGCGTTGTGGCGCAACAGGCCAGAAAGCGCTGAGCTCTACGGGATGTTGATGCAGCATAATTAAGAGAAAGAACCAGAAGAGCCAGAGAAGGTCCCCTACTAAGCTGCAGCAATATTAGTTGCTCCCAATGAGCGGAGAGAATATACCCTGTGAGTATTGTTGTGTACATGAGTCTTCAAGCAGCAGTTGTTTAAAGGATTATAATTACGTCACATCCATGCTCATTTCCCTTAGCCCGTCTATGGCATTTCACATTATATGTTAGCATTAGGCTTGCGGACTTTCATCAGGCGAAATTAGTTATTAGAATTTGTTTTTAACTATACGCTCAACAATGGCATATTCGCGGTTTAGCATTCACAAATTGACAAATTGGTGGATTTAATTTGGGAAACTATCCTCCATTATTCGCTGAAATACAAAACAAAACACCTATTTGCTGTTGTTGTGCTCAAGCCAAGGAACTATGTGAAGAGTGAGTGTTTGCTGTTTTGTTTGACGTCTCAGTTTGAAAGTAAACTTCAACTGGGAGCGACAAACGGCTTGAAGCGAGCACGTTTCGCCTCGTTTTGGAGAACTTTGCCGACGAGTTCCCTCAAAGTGATGTTTTATATAAAAGTCTTCACAGCAAGCGTGTGAGAACAAGCACTAAGGAATACTTTAACAAGTGTGTTTTTAAAAAGTTTAAATGTGTTTCGTGTAGGAGGGGGGTAAAACTACAACAAAATATATATATTTTGTTTTTGACATGGTCTCGCTTTATCATATATGTTGACTTATTGGGCTATAAAACAAAAACAGCTTCGGAACGAGGAATATAATGAACGTACTTTTTAAGAAGTCAGACAAAGAGACGTGAGGTTTCTTGAAGTCCACACAGGATTCCCTTCCAATCATCTGGAAACATACAAAAAGTTCAACATTGCGTCACACAACGAAAATAAAGTCAAATTTCAACCTTTGAAGATGCCTGACAAACACGTCATATTGTCGAGGGGATTTACTGGAGTGTGATTTTAACTCGCACATCTTATGGAGGCTTTACAGCAGTTTCAATTTAACCTGCATGACTTTTTGCAGAATATACGCTTGTTTTCGTTTGACCTGTGCACACTTTGCAGCAGTCCTAGTTTGATCTCACAACTTTTGGGGGTTTTGCAGTAGTGGTGTGGTTCCACGAACACCAGGGAGGAGACACTTCAGGCACCATCTTGTTGATGAGACACTTTCGAACATGCCTCACATCAAACAAAAGCACTCACCAGAGTGTTGCAAACAACCGCAGTGTCCATCAAAAACAACATTAGAACAGTACAGCGCACCCGATGTTTCGGAGGGGATACGTTCCAGGCCCACTCGCAAAAGGGGAATAGCCACGATGTATAAGATGAGATAGATATAAGATTAAAAAAAAGCTTTAAACACATTGACATTTATGAAAAATGTTTTCACTCTCTCGCTGTCAAAAAATGGAAGACAAAAAGTCTCGCCTTATGACTTTCTCACTTTACAAAAAAACATATGTTGGGTGCACTGGAGAATAGAATGGTTTTTCCATGTTTAGAAAAAACAACAACAGCATACATTAGCTTCATCGAAGACTTCAAATTGTCTTTGATATTTATGAAAATGTGCGTTGGTATCAATGAGAGACTTTGAACTGTCTGTGATGCTTACAAAACGTGTACAAAAGTTATCAGAGAAATTTTTATGAAAACATGTTTAATTTAAAGAGCGAAAATTATTTTTGACGTTTCCCAAAACACTTGTAAGTTTGGTCAAATGCAACTCTGGAATTGTCTTTGATGTTTCCACAAAAGTTACTGTTAAGATTTGATTTAATTGAATAACTGTTCCCTTTGGGTGCAGTGAGGTGGTTCAGCCAGTAGATGGCAGCGCATCCCGCCAGATGTACTCACCCGCCCCTCTGAAGGCAGAGTGCGAGGGAACAAGAAGTACGGCAGGGACGTGAGCGCCAGGCAGGCCGACGTGATGAGGAGGCCCATCCACCAGGCGCCCACCCAGCGGGGGTCGCCTGGACTCAGCGCTTGATCCACACTGCTGTCTGCGGGCAAAGACAAAAAAATAAATACAAATATCACGTCAAGAAAGTATGAAGGCGCGTCGGGATGAGCGGCGGCGGTCAGTCGAACCGATTTTGTCCACGTCCACGTTGATGCGAAGCATCACGGAGCACAACAGGAAGCCGAAGGCCGGCCCGCACACGGAAACGGCAAACAAGATGGCTGCAAATGGAAATAAAACACACACATTAGCTTCAACAACACTCAAAATTGTCTTCATGGAAAAACACGTACATCGGCTTAAACAAGACCCCAAATTGTCTTTGATGTTTACAAAAACATACAGGCTAGATTCAACAAGACCATGTTTTTATGGTGAAAAAAAAAAACAACAAACAAATTCAAATCGACACGAAATCGTCATTGATTTTTTCGACAACTCAAAATTGTGTTTGATGTTTATGAAAAACAGATGCTCGGTTAAAAGTGACTCAAAATTGTATTTCATGTTTACAGAAATACTGTGTACGCTTTATTTGAGACTCTAAATTGTTGTTGATGTTGCGCAAAACCATGTAGATCCATTACAGACTCAATTATCTTCCATGTTTACGAAATGTCTTCATCTTTGACGACTATTAAAAACAAACTAAATCGTCATTGATGTTTACAAACGGCCGCACATCCCATCAACAATACCCAAAATTGTCTTTGATGTTCACAAAAACACGTACGTGAGGCTTAGCCAGATTTTAAACAGTTTTTGCCGTCTTTGGAGCAACGAAACTGTTCAACGGTGTTTACAAAAACGTTCAACGAGACTAAAAGTGTCCTTTGACGTTCTTTAATCAAAAGCGATCACAACACGAGCCGTACGAAGAATCTGTCGGGACGTGTGGACGACGCACCGCGTGCAGACTGTTCAATAACAGCAGCACAGATCCGCCGAGGGGCCGTTCACCTATGTAGAGCGGAGAGTTCCCGGGCGCCGCAAAGTCGTCGATGTAGGAGATGCCGAAGGGCTGCATGGGCACCGAGCCAACGCCGAACAGCAGCTGGGCGGCGGCCATCAGCATCCACAGGGTGTGCGTGTCAGCCAACCGCCTGCTCTCGTCGCGGCCGCAAGACTCGGAGGCGCTGGAGTTCCTCTGCAGGTCGCAAATGTCCTGACGGTCTGGACAAATGAGATGGAGCAATTCATTTCCAAGGAGGTTTACTTCTCTGCCTTTCTGTGACTCTTCCAGTCACGACGTTTTAGTAGCACTGGAAGAGTCACAGAAGGGCATAGAAGCGGATGTTCTTGGAAAGTTTCATGGATCAAATACCAGTTGTGATTTTTTTGGGGCCAGAAAAGGTCAAATTAAGTTTACCTGTAAAGATTATAGTGTATCGTCGGTTCATCTGGAAAGTTCAAATATTCCCAACTTTTTGTGATGCGAGTAGTGTAATCTTAATTTCCTGACGCTTGCTATAAACAAACAGTCTGGAGGCGACATGAATGAATGGTGATTTCCATGCCAGATAAGGCGCACACGATGACGAATTTCCTCCCCGCTAATGCAAAAGTTGAGCTGGCGTGTTTAAGCGACCTTCACCAAGAGAACTCGGAAAGCACCGGGCGCCGCGTTGTGCCGTACATGGCGTGACATACCCTCCAGCGTGGAGACATTTATTAGATCAGACACTGTTAATTTGTAACTTAGTCTGAAGGAAATTAGTTCCTCAACTCCTCCCCGGGTTGCCGTTTGCAAGACTCAAATTGTCTCCAATTTTACAAGCACACGAACGTTAGGTTCACTTCACATTCAGGCCTCGTTTGACCCTTTCAGCTTTTTTTGTGGCCATTGTTGTTCATTTAACACTAAACTGTCTTCGATGTTGACAAAAACATGGACGTTAAAATTAATCTAGACTCCAGATGTTCTTTGAGATTTACAAAAACATACTCGGTACAAAAGCGTGTACATTATGCTCTTTGCAGGTGTAAACTATTGTTGATGATTTGTTCATTGAAGATTGTGACGTGCGATCTCGTGTTTCAGCGCTTACTCAGTAGCATCGAGTCGTATTCGTACGGCTGTGACAGGAAGTGTGGCAGGGCGAGCATCATGGCGCTGACGGACATCAGCAGTCCGCCGATGCCGATGACGCGAGGGCGGTGCACACGATTCCCAAAATAGCTCAGGAACACGATCAACACGCAGTTGCTCACCTGGAAAGACAGACGGAAGCCAAGACCACGAGAGTCTATCTTATCGACATCTAGCGATCGATCGTCACACTCTGCTCACGCTATCGATCAATCAATCGACAGTATTGATCTTTATCTCAGTGATACATTCAGGTTCCAATTGGGTGTAGGAATCCTGCCGCCTGACGACAGACACGCAATTAAACAGTCAAGACCCCGCTTCACCGGCCAAGAAATGCAATCCAGAGCGCGCCGCTTGTTCGCCGTTTTCCCTTTTGTCACGAGTGCATCCTTGAATCCAGGCCAGCTCGCGTTGCCAGTGTTGTTGTTGGCTCGCTCGCCATCTTTCTCTCTTACCTCGTGCAGGGAGGACAGGGTTCCCGCGGAGTAGCTGCTGAGGCCGTAGCGTCGCTCCACGGTGCTCAGGGTGCTCTTGAAGTAGGAGCTGTACAGCAGCTGGGAGAACTGCAGCAGACCGTGACATAGCACAAACACCTAAAACAAACCCAGCAGGATTCAAAATCATGCAATAATACAATCAAAGTTGCACAAAAAAAAAAAAAATCCAAGGCTAACACAAAAAACGGAGCCCACAAGCTTTAATCTAGTGAGAAAATCCAAGTACAGCGTTACCTTGACTTACGAATGTCCCGACTTTTTCACTTTCACTGCAGGGTGGAAATATTAACGCTCAGATTTAGGGTAACAGTTAGCAAACACAAATGATGCCTTCGGTTTCACGCTGTAAAAACGGGGGCCTCTGGTGTCAAAACGACCAGAATAACAGTTCTTTGTATACAAGTGCTCTATTGTTGCCGATGTAGATTAAATCGGTTGCCGCATCGGTAAATCAATGACAGCAGGCCTAATTTTCTATTTGAATGATGCAGTCAAGTGGCAAAGAATCACGAGCAAAACAAAAAGCACAAAAACAAACTTTCGGTTCATTGGAGACTGGAAATTGTCTTTGATGTTCACAAAAAAACAAGAAGATATTCATATCGCTATTCGTGAAAATATGTACATTAGTTTCAAGGAGACTCAAAAAAAAGGTTAGGTTCGTAAAGACTAAATTGTCTTCATTGTTACAAAAATGCATGTTAGGTTCAAGTGTCTTTGATGTTTACAAAACTCCAACCTCTTCACAAAAAATATGCACGCTAAGTTCTATAAGTCTCAAAAATGTCTTTGATTTGTACACATTTTGCAAGGTTGAACAAGTTTGATGTTTACAAAACACGTTAGGTTGAACGACTCAGAATTGTCTTTGACGTTTACAGGAAAGTGCGTTAGGTTCAGGGCCTTGAATTGTTTTTGATGTTCATGAAAACAGAGGTTCAACGAGTCTCAAAAGTATAAAATGATGTATATCGGGCCAAAGGAGACAAACGATACTTGTACGCTCGGTTCAGCAAGACTTGAGTGTCTTTGAGGTTTACAAAAACACGTGTGTGTTAGGTTCAACGAGGCTCCAAAGTGATGTTTACAAAAATGATTGAATGAATGACACGGTCAAGTGGCAAAAGCGCCATTTTGTTGATTCTTTAAATGTTATGACGAGAGATGTAAGCTCGTCTTTGTTTCAACACGCTTGGTCGTCTTTCAAACCTGCTGCGCCGGAAAGAATTGAGGGAAGTTTGCTCAAACGCTTTCATTCCAAGGGACGCGCGGAGCTCGACGTAGCCGTGCATTCCCACACGGAAAGCTGTGTTGTTGTTTTTGTTCTTTTAACCTGACCCATTCGGTGGAATAAAACGAAACGAAGGAAATCCACAAACACTCCCAAGATAGATCACGGAATCAACTCCCCTCATTGTGAGGAGGACATGAAAGAGTGGGGCTACACAATACCTTAGATACATATCATCACTACATGTCAGTACCATTCATTTTACACTAGTGGAAATGGAGCACTTGACTTATCCTCAAAAACAATTATGCGCCCCTTTGTGAGTTTGAATATGTTCCCAGTGTCAAAAGTGAGCATCATTCTCGACTTGAGAAATGTTTTTGGGATATTCAAATACATATTCATCCAAATGATCAAAAACACGTTTGCTTGAATGCGCCAGGTTCAGCGAGGTGGAATTGTCGTTTACAAAAAAACGACTAATTTCAAGTCCGTCATGATCCTCCTGTCTTTGTTGTTGACAAAACACTGTTCGGTTAGCAGTCAGAATTTACTCAAAATTTACTAAAACACACACATTTAGTTCAAATGATATTGCAAATTGTCTTTAACGTTGACAAAAGATTGTTCATTCCAAAGTCTGCCACGACCTTATCTTTGATGTTTAGGAAAGGTTAATTGACACTAAATTGTCTTTGATGTTTAAGCCACCAAGTGCATAAGGTTCAAGGAGAATCGAAATTGTCTGATGTTTATGACAACGTATGAGGTTCAATGACTCAAAAGTGTCTTTGATGTTTACAAAAACATACGTTAGGATATTCAGACAAGTACTTGTAATTGTCATTCATGAAACAAAAACACGCTAAGTTCATTGAGGGCTCTAAACTGCCTTTGACACTTATGAAAACATGTAGGTTCATTACGGACAAACTTGAAAGTGTATTTAGACTTAAACGTTAGTGTTTTTTTTTGGGGGAGTGTTCTTTTTTTTTTTTTGTCTTCGATGTTTTCAAAAACACGTACACATTGTGTGCCAATCAAGGAGCGAGTGTGTATGTATATATAGCATCTTGGAATGGAAATCATTAGATGTTTGTCTGTGGGTGTACCGAATGTTGTATCTGCTAAGTCTATCAATATCAATCTGTCATTCCCTTTTGTCTCCCACAATTGTGACGACGGAAATATCCTTGCAGAATTTATGTTGCAATCCTGCTCGGTGTGTGCGTGCGCGCCGATGGAATTGAGCAAATAAAGAGTGCTGAATGAACATTGTGTTCCCGAGCCAAGAAAAGATGGATTTATTATGAAGTGTTTTTTTGTGGGTGCGAAGGGGATATAAAAAAAAAAAAGAAAAAAAAAAAAAAAGCCTGCAGAAGTACTCCCATTATCTAAACAACGGACCCTCGCTGTGTAGTGCAACCACATCAGGGAGGTCATAGAGCAGTGATTCTCAAACTTTTTACACAAAGTAGCATTTCCCAAAACATTCTTAGATAACAAAGTGCCAACATAACGGCCAAAGTTAAAATACAGTACCTAGTGGGATTAAGTGTTCATCAAAATCAAACGTAGTGTACACAGGTTGAACATTGACACCGCTTCAATATAGGAAAAACTTTGATATCAATTCAATTAAGTTGTATTGCATATCAAAGTTAATTAAAAATTGTACCTACGGAAATGTTGTTAAACTCTTCTAAAAGATTAAATGTAATTATACTTCAATGTACTGTATTAGATTTGCTACATTATGTGTAGTTTGATTCGGTGACCACACTTTAGTGAATCACTGGAGATGACCCTGAAATGGTCGCTTCAAACCTTTTTGTGGCTCTACTTATGATATACATGTTAATACAAATTTCATATTGATGTGCGAAACGGGCCTCAGGGGCTGATTTTTAGTTTTTTTGGTAAAAAACAAAACAACAACAATACAGTGGCCACCAGGGGCCATTTAATGAAAAAAAAAATCCATATTAGAATTCTGGCAAAATATAGATGATATACTTTCCTCATCCTGTAAGGGAAATTAGAATACGATGCAACAATGGAACAACTTATTATATTATTATTATTATATACGCACTGGTGCCTTGACATACGAGTGACTCAACTTATGAGCTTTTCAAGATACGATTTTTTTTGCTTGCTCATGTGGCCAACGCACAAACACCTGAAGGAGCAGCACAATGTCCATGAATTGAAGCAAAAAGTGTGACAAAAACAGTTGAATTTATTTTTAATACTATCTAATTATGCCATTATTGTTTTCATAACATACAATACTATTCATTATTAAATTCCTTATTGTCCTATATTTAAGCACAGTGTTAATGTTGCCGCGCCATACAATTACAACCCCAATGCCAATGAAGTTGGCAAAACAGTGATTTGCAAATCATGTTCAACCTATATTTAACTGAATACACTACAAAGACAAGATATTTAATGTTCAAACTGAATAACTTTTTAGCAAATAATCATTAACTTAGAATTTTATGTCTGCAACACGGTCCAAAAAGCTGGGACAGGTGGCAAAAAAGACTGAAAAAAATGTTGAGGAATATTCATCAAACACCTGTTTGGAAAATCCCACTTTTCCCTAATTGGGAACAGGTGGGTGCCATGATTGGGTATAAAAGGAGCTTCCCTGAATTGCTCAGTTATTCACAAGCAAAGATGGGGCGAGGTTCACCTCTTTGTGAACAAGTGCGTGAGAAAAAAGTTGGAACAGTTTCAGGACAATGTTCCTTAACGTACAATTGCAAGGAATTTAGGGATTTCATCATCTACGGCCCATAATATCATCAAAAGGTTCAGAGAATCTGGAGAAATCCCTGCTTGTAAGCGGCAAGGCCGAAAACCAACATTGAATGCCCGTGACCTTCGATCCCTCAAACGACACTGCATCAAAAACCGACATCAATGTGTAAAGGATATCACCACATGGGCTCAGGAGCACTTCAGAAAACCAATGTCAGTAAATACAGTTTGGCGCTACATCCATAAGTGCAACTTGAAACTCTACTATGCAAAGCAAAATAAATTGTGGACGTCGTGTCCTCCGGGCCAGAGAGGAAAAGAACCATTCGGACTGTTATGGAGGCAAAGTTCAAAAGCCAGCATCTGTGATGGTATGGGGCTGTGTTAGTGCCAATGGCATGGGTAACTTACACATCTGTGAAAGCACCATTAATGCTGAAAGGTACATACAGGTTTTGGAGAAACATATGCTGCCATTCAAGCAACGTCCTGCTTATTTCAGCAAGACAATGCCAAACCACATTCTGCACGTGTTACAACAATTAATAATGTGTGGCGCATTATGAAGCGTAAAATACAACAACGGAGACCCCGGACTGTTGAACAGCTGAAGCTGTACAACAAGCAAGAATGGGAAAGAATTCCACCTACAGAGCTTCAACAATTAGTGTCCTCAGTTTCCAAATGTTTATTGAATGTTGTTAAAACAAAAGGTGATGTAACACAGTGGTAGACCCTGTCCCAGCTTTTTTTGGAACGTGTTGCAGCCATCAAATTCTAAGTTAATGATCATTTGCTAAAAACGATAAAGTTGATCAGTTTGAACATTAAATATCTTGTCTTTGTTGTGTATTCAATTAAATATAGGTCGAACATGATTTGCAAATCATTGTATTCTGCTTTTATTTATGTTTCACACAACGTCCCAACTTCAATGGAATTGGGGTTGTACATTAAATAACAGTATACTTTTTTAGGAATAAACCTTAATGCACACTTAGACTTACTAGCTCCTGTATTTGAATGTTTTTGAGTACCATGTATTTTTTTAAGGTGGTACTTGGTTTAAAAAGTTCCTTGTACCCCTGCACTATACAATATATGCTGAAAGGACCGTGTTATCCTTTTTTTTTTTTTAAATGGAAACATTTTTTTTCTTTATAATGTTGCTGTACGATACAATAGACGTTTATGGGACCATGTAGCACATTATACTTAAAAAGGGCAAATCATTCATTTTATGTTTCAAACCAGTGTCGGTCAAAGAAATGTTTACATTAGCATAGTTGGGAACTCGTTCACCTGTACACGCCATAACATATTTAATAAATTACCGGGCGTGTTAAAATGCGATGAATCGCGCTGTTATTGTTATTAGTTTTAAATAAACTAATAGTAGTTAGTTCCTACCTTGATGCTGCGGAACTTCATGGTCTTCTTGTGTGTCTCTTCACGTCTTTGCTGGAATGAAGTTAAATGAGCCGTTTAGAAGTGTGCGTGTTGCTAGTGCGCATGCGCGTGTCTTGTCTTTTTCCCTCCGGTAAGCGACAGCGTGTGACGTCACAGTACAACGTGTGCTCACCTTTGGCTGAGTCACACGTTTCAAGACCCACCCGTCATGTAGATTGACCATATAAAAATAAAAAAATAAAAAATATATATATATATTTTGTTTTACACCCCCCCACACTTAATTAAAAAAATAAATAAATACTACACATTGTGTATTTAAAACAACCACATTGCCATCAAGTTCACTAGCTTAATGTTAATGCTAACACGGTATAACAAATGCTAACGCATTGCATCCGTGTGGTCATGTGATAACCCTTTAACCAAAAGACGTCTGAACACAAACAGTGCAGCAACACGTAGACGTAACAATTCTCACAGGCATATATTCTTTATCCTCTGGGAAGAACGACGAACATTACTGAGTTGTGATGTCTGTATTATACTGCCCCCACGTGGACAAGGTGCACACAGCAGGAGGAGCAGCATAATGACCATTGAATTGAACCAAATTGGTAAATAAGCTTTCTGGCCCTTTTATTAAATTATGTAATTACTGTAAGTTTTGATAAATTACAGTGCTATTTTCTTTTTTAAAAACACATTACAATGTTTTTTTTTTTTTGGGGGGGGGGGGGGGGGGGGGGAGTTACAAACATGTCATGGAATGATTTAAACTGACTGAAAATCTGTACAGAGACGCTGTTCCGGGTCAAATTTGGTCAGTGTCTACTAAAATGGGTTTTAGATTTACCAGGGTGTGTTAAATCACAAAACTGCAAAAGAGTAAAACAGCGTAAGAATGATCACGCACATGGACATAAACATAAGGAACAAAACTCGTAGAGGTGCCTTGACACAAGCGTGTACAGTACATGTCAAAATACACTTTTCACTGAAACATCAGTTAAGGATTAATCACCCATTTATTAACATCAGCCAGAATAATATATTTTGAAACATCTATAAATGATAATTGATAAATATACAGTACAATGAACCCATGAATAGTTAAAATCTGTGCAAAATGGACTTTGCCTGTGTTGATAATCGACTCATTCTTTGCTCCTTGAACAATTATACAGGATTTTTTATACTTATAATAGTAGCTTATAAAAAAAAAACAGCTTAAAAGCTAACCAGCTAGCCAATATAAGGCTGACTTAAATTGATATTAAAAAATATGACTGAGTACCCAACTTAGATTGACATACAGTAAATCAACAGCAATATGAATCCAGGAAAACCTAACTAGCCAGCTAGGGTAGTGCTAACTTAGTTTGAAGCTAAGCTGACAAGCTTGCTGGATAAAGGCCATCTTGGACAGACGGATAAGATTTGCTACATTTATTTAACCCTCAAAGGAGGAGAAAGCTAACATAAATTTGTGTCATTGGTCGTGTTGACCCTCCATATCGACCCTAGTCATTGGCCAATGGAAGTTTTCTTGAAATGGCAACAATTACTGTGTAAATGAGTCAAATAAGGTGTCAACAATGCTATGATGACGCATTCAAATGTGTCAACTTGCAGCAGTCGCTTCGGAGTAAACGGAAGGTTTTACTCCACTGATGACAGTGATGGACGTTGCAAAAGTCCACTGAAACTATTTTGGCGTGGCTCACATTTCGCTGGTGTTCCAAATAAAGACTCACGAGAAAGCCAGGCAAATGTTTGAAGGTGGATCGGAAGTTACTGACCACTTAATGGCCTAAACTGTCAGTTGGAGTGCAAAATGGCTTTTCCGGTATGGCTTCTTTACTTTGACAGGGTTTTTCCTGGGCCAAATTAAGAAAGAAGTGGTACATGTATTTTATTGTTTTTTAACATTTCCGTTTTCTAACAACACTTGTCACCACCTCGCCTTGAAGATTGCAATATTAGTCATTCGAACTGCTCTAAGTGCTGGAGGACTCTGCATCTTTTTGCACAATAGTCCAAAAAAAAAAAGAAAAAAAAATAATAATGATAATTTACCGGCATTACCAGATAACTAGCAACCCTTTACTGCTCAGTGACTGTTTTTTTTTTTTTTGTCAATGTCTTTCTGTCTCCAAAGTGTTCTGTAAATTGACTGTCTGTTGTCGTACTAGAGCGGCTCCAACTACAGGAGACAAATTCCTCGTGTGTTTTTTGGACATAATTGGCAAATAAAATGATTCTGATTCTGAAGAATATAAACAAAATGTACAGTCATTTATGTTTTTTCAGCAAAATAGTACGATTGGTTACAAAATCCCCCAAATCGCTCCAACACTTTGGCAGTTTTAGGAGTAACTTCCAACTCTTTCCGATACAGCACAGCAATTGCAGGTAAAAAAACAAACAAACAAACAACTGGTGTCATATTGGTCAGATCAGTTTCATTATGTCAGTGCTTTTACAGCCAACGGTGGCCCAAATTTAAGCAGAGTTGGCCGCCTCCAAATTTTAAATGCAGTAAAAACCCTGACTGACGATAGACAGGTCTCAGAGTCCTAAGTGTTATGGAAAATCATGGAATCATACAAAGAAAACGACTGTGGTTACATCATCTTCCCAAACTCTTTTTCAACGGTCTAAGAGACGAAATTAACAAGGACAAGTCAGTCTTCGAAGCGACCCTGAAAAATTAACCTAAATGTCTCTGGTCTGCAGCAGTCCTTTTACCCTATTCTCACATAGTGTACATAAAGGGGGAAATTGCGCATTTGTTTGTCTTGAGACAAAAGAAAATGAAAGCAAATTTCAAAGAAATAACATTTAATAGTGAATGAATGATCAAAGTCAGCTGGGATAGGCGGTGAAGAACGGACGGACGGATGGATGGATGAATGAATGAATTCAAGCAACATCATTCAACATGCAGTAACGAGAAAAACACCAAACCCCATCAAAGCATGTTGACTGTTTACAGCAATGCTGATAACATCATAAAGATGAATAAATCCTGTGATGGGTGGCGATAAATGTGTGTGTGTGTGTGTGTGGGGGGGGGACCTGGAACATTTTGAAGGTGCTGGTACACTTGACAAGAGATTGTGGAATGTAAAACTTCTTTCACACAGAGATAACACACAAAAAAAACACATCAGAGGGATCTGGAGTTTATCTGCATGTGAATATTTACGCATAACCCAGCTAATTAATCAGCTGAATATCCTTACATATGGATGCTGTCACATCTGTTATGGCTCTGACACTACTTTCGAAGATGGAAAACTGCTTGGTCAGCTGTCACAGAACAGCGATACCGAAAAAATGCCGTCTTTTATTGTCAGTGGGCTCTTTCACACGGACAAAATAACCCACATCAGACCCGTAACAGGAAATCCGGAATTTTTCCACGTGTTTTTACACAGAAGCCAGCAAACTAAATGCACACACATTACTGCCCCATCCTTGAGTAATACCTTTACACATACAGGTGTCGTCCCGTCTGTTAGGGCTCTGCTATTACCTCCGAAAGCGTACAATTACTTCGTTCCAGTGGAAAAAAAAAAAAAAAAAAGCCTTTTTTTTTTGTTTTTTTTGTTAGAGTCAATGGTTTATATCACACATGGTTTATTTCAAACACAGATCCTGCTAAAAGGTTTACAAATGTGCCCCATATTTCTTACAGAACCCAACAAACTAGCTGTGCAAATTTATGGCGTCCCGTCGCTGATATCTCCAGAAATGTGTCAATTAAAGTGACTTTGTTCTCCCCATTCGGTGTCGGAAAACAGGCAGACGAATGCTGGCTTTTACATTTCAATCGCCTTCACTTCACACTGCGGAACAATCTTATATACAGGTGGCGTCCCGCCTCTGTTATGGCTCTGACACTACCTCCGAAGGTTGCCAGGTTGACTTTGTCCCCCCCCCCCAAGTCCCCAGTATGGAAAAATCCCAGCAATCTGAAAGCAACAGATGCTGAATGTTGGTGATGTAAGCAAAGTGGCGCAAAAAGAAAATTCGGCAAAGGTTTCTCACTGTCGTACCGGCTTTGTTGAGTCTTAATGTGGTTACAGTACATATATACAAGTGAAGTGAACGCTGAAGTGCCTTTAAAACACGGCACGTGAATGTCAGTTGAAAAATTCCCATCGGGAGAGTTCTCAAGTGGAAAAACATCCTACGGAAAAATACTTGCTATGCTGTAAAAAGCTATATATATATTATAAAAAAAATAAAATAATAATAATAAAAAAAAAACTGTACAAAAATGAAAAAAGTCACAAGGCTCCATTTAGTTTTCTTTGGTAAGGCAAGTAGGATCACACGTAAGCACCCAAGGCGGCATGAAACTCAGTGAGGCACTGGACCAGC
This sequence comes from Phyllopteryx taeniolatus, assembly GCF_024500385.1. Taxonomy (NCBI): domain Eukaryota; kingdom Metazoa; phylum Chordata; class Actinopteri; order Syngnathiformes; family Syngnathidae; genus Phyllopteryx; species Phyllopteryx taeniolatus. Next base: position 5,258,560 of record NC_084508.1, read on the forward strand.
TGCTGGAACTTGGGTCTCTCCTCAGGGTCCAGAGCCCAGCAGCACGCCATGACGGCGAACCTGCAACACAAACACGGCGGAGGCGGGAAGACAACAATTTTGGGCACACGCAAAAGGAAGTGACGTCGGCGCATTTCATTCAGTGGCCAGCAATATTTTGGAACAGTCGCTTCAACACCTTTTGTACTTCGCAGGAAAATACTGGACGACTTTGATTTTAGTCAAAACACACAGAGAATGTCGGAATAAAGCGGAAAGCTCACCAAAAAAACATTTCCTGGAGAAAAATGCGTGAAAAGGCAAAAATTTTCAGGCGAACCAACATTTAACAATTTTGCCTTATAAGTAAAAAAATATATATATTGGAGTTCAACCAACATTGTATAAAAAGTTGCCTCCAAGTCTCAAAGTGTGAAGTTCAACTTACTCTTTCTGGTAAAAAAAAAAAAAAAAAAAAGGTCTTAAAGAATTATGTTGCCGTTGTTAAACACATTCTCATAACATACCTTAAAAATAAAAAAAATAAAAATATTTTTAATTATTTTTTTAAATACAACCCCACTTCCAATGAAGTTGGGATGTTGTGTTAAACAAATAAAAACAGAATACAATGATTTGCAAATCATGTTCAACCTATATTTAATTGAATACACTACAAAGATATTTCATGTTCAAACTGATAAACTTTAGTTTTTAGCAAATAATCATTAACTTAGAATTTTATGGTTGCAACACGTTCCCAAAAAGCTGGGACAGGTGGCAAAAAAGGCTGTGAAAGTTGAGGAATGCTCATCAAACACCTGTTTGGAACATCCCACAGGTGAACAGGCTCATTGGGAACAGGTGGGTGCCATGATTGGGTAGAAAAGGAGCTTCCCTCAATTTCTCAGTCATTCACAAGCAAAGATGGGGCGAGGTTCACCTCTTTGTGAACAAGTGCAGGAGAAAATAGTCAAACAGTTTAAGGACAATGTTCCTCAACGTACAATTGCAAGGAACTTAGGGATTTCATCATCTACGGCCCATATCATCATCAAAAGGTTCAGAGAATCTGGAGAAATCACTGCATGTAAGCGGCAAGGCCGAAAACCAACATTGAATGCCCGTGACCTTTGATCCCTCGGGCGGCACAACATCAAAAACCGACAACAATGTGTAAAGGATATCATCACATGGGCTCAGGAACACTTCAGAAAACCAATGTCAACAACACCCAGAAACGCCGCCGGCTTCTCTGGGCCAGAGCTCATCTAAGATGGACTGATGCAAAGTGGAAAAGTGTTTTGTGATTCGACGAGTCCACATTTCAAATTGTTTTTGGAAATTGTGGACGTTGTGTCGTCCAGGCCAGAGAGTAAAAGAACCATCCGGACTGTTATGGAGGCAAAGTTTGTATTCCATCAAATATAGGTTGAACATGATTTGCAAATTCTGGTACATTTTCTGGTAAAATTATCCAACAGTAAGAAAAATTGAAGTTAAAGTAATTTTCCGGGGGAAAAAAATGCCTCAAAAGCTTCCAAGACTGGACTTCAACCAAATTTTCTGTTAAAAAGTGGTTCAAAGTTCATAATATGGAATTCAACCAACATTTTCAAAAGTCAAACGTAAGGAAATTTGCAGTTCAACTAACATTTTCTAGAAAAAAATGCCTCAAAAGCTCCCAAGATTGGAGGTCAACCAAATGGTCTGGTAAGTTTTGCCTCAAATATCGCAATTTGTAATACAACCAACATTTTCTGGTAAAATACGACTCAAGTAGAAGAGTAAAGGGTAGTGACTTTCCGGATTCACTGTATATTCAAGTGAAATAAAATAATAATAATAATAAATAAAATCAAGGTTGAGTTATCAAAAACTGTTGGAAACAACTTCCCTGGTGGCGGTAATTCTAAATTAGTGTATTATTGCTACGTACAGTTCATCGGGACAGTTGATTGGCTGTGCTATCCTGTATCCGTCCTTCAGGTAGGCCGACATCTCGAAGGGGTCAATGTCCACGTACGGCGTCTGGCCCAGAGTCATCAGTTCCCACAGCGTCACGCCAAAAGCCCACTGTGTTGGGAAAAAAATAGATATTATGGAGATCATTTATGGACAAACGATACATGTAAGTAATGCTGAAATAATTTTACAGACAATATAAATCACTTTTGAATGTGAGTGAATGTGAGTGAGATCATTTCCGCCAATAAACCATAAAAGATACAGTGGGTACAGAAAGTATTCAGACCCCCTTAAATTTCTCACTCTTTTTTTATATTGCAGCTATTTGCTAAAATCATTCAAGTTAATTTTTTTCCACATAAATGTACATACAGCATTCAAAAACAGTCACGGAGTTGTTCTGAAGCCACTCGTGTATTTTAGCTGTGTGCTTAGGGTCATTGTCTTTTTTGAAGGTGAACCTGCGGCCCAGGGGGTTCTGAGCACTCTGGAGAAGGTTTTCGTCCAGGATATCCTTACTTGTACTTGGCCGCATTCATCTTTCCTTCGATTGCAACCAGTCTCCCTGCAGCTGAAAAACACCCCCACAGCATGATGCTGCCACCACCATGCTTCCCTGTTGGGCCTGTATTGGACAGGTGATGAGCAGTGCCTGGTTTTCTCCACACATACCGCTTAGAATTAAGGCCAACAATTTCTATCTTGGTCTTTTCAGACCAGAGAATCTTATTTCTCACCATCTTGTAGTCCTTCAGGTGTTTTTTTTTTTTTTTTAGCAAACTCCATGTGGGTTTTCATGTGTCTTGCACCGAGGAGAGGCTTCTGTCGGGCCACTCTGCCATAAAGCCCCGACTGGTGGAGGGCTGCAGTGATGGTTGACTTTCTAGAACTTTCTCCCATCTCCAGACTGCCTCTCTGGAGCTCAGCCAGTGATCTTTGGGTTCTTCTCCCCCGATTGCTCAGTTTGGCTGGACAGCCAGCTCTAGGAAGGGTTCCGGTCGTCCCAAACGTCTTCCATTTCAGGATTATGGAGGCCACTGTGCTCTTAGGAACCTTAAGTGCAGCAGAATTATTTTTGTAACCATGGCCAGATCTGTGCCTTGCCACAATTGTGTCTCTGAGCTCTTCAGGCACTTCCTTTGACCTCATGATTCTAATTTGCTCTGACATGCACTGTGAGCTGTAAGGTCTTATATAGACGGGGGTGTGGCTTTCCTCATCAAGTCCAATTAGCATAATCAAACACAGCTGGACTCCAATCAATCAAACACAGCTGGACTCCAATGAAGGTGTAGAAGCATCTCAAGGATGATCAGAAGAAATGGACAGCGCCAGAGTTGAATATGAGTGTCACAGCAAAGGGTCTGAATACTTATGCCTGTGTGATATTTCAGTTTTTCTTTTTTAATAAATCAGAAAACATTTCAACAATTGTGTTTTTTTTTCTGTCAATATGGGGTGCTGTGTGTACATTGAGGGAAAAATTAACTTAAATGATTTTAACAAACGGCTGCAATATAACAAAGGCTGAAGAATTTAAGGGGGTCTGAAAACTTTCCGTACCCACTGTATGCAATAAATACCAAAAATACACACACACACACACGCACACAAACAAAAGAAAAAATACAAATTGAAATGAGAAAAATATAGAAATTATTTTTTTTGGCTTCTTCAGTCTACTTTTTTTATCTTGATGTTTATTGATATTTCTCCGTAATAGTCACCCCCCTGCGCCGTTAAATGGTGATGTGGTCTCGTCACACAATGTTGTGTGCGTCTATTTCCATGTTCCACATTGCTATGCAAATGACCTGTTCTGTCCTGTCTGCCTCACTTCTCGCCGTTTTGCGTCATTTCTCAAAAAGAGTGCCTTGTGGGACTAATAATGGGACTTATGTTTTTTTTAATTGTTGTTTACAGAAGACTAATGTGCTTGCTCAACAATGTTGTGCGTGTCCATGTTTATGTTCCCTGGAGCTAGGAAACCTCTCTGTCGTATTGCTTTATTTCCCCAGTAGTCCCTGACATGTGGTCGCTCCACAATGTTGTGTGCGACCTTGTTTATAGTACGGGGAGCACAATGACTTATTTGTCTTACCCAACCTACCTCACTTCATGCCGTTTTGCATAAATACATACAATTAATTACATTTTGCATAATAACAGCCAATTTCTTCTAATAGACTCTGAAACAGTCGCTCCACAATGTTGTGTGCCACACTGTGCATCCATGTTAATTTTCTGAGCTAAACCCCTCATTTGTCCCAACCAGTCGGCCTTGTTTCTTGATGTGGATTGACATTTCTTCATAAAAGCAATTTTCCCCCAATCGACTGAGGTGGGGTCACGCCACAATGTTGTGTGCGTCCATGTTTACGTTTCAGGGAGCTTGAGCCGCTTATTTGCTCGCTCCAGTCTGCCTCTTATCCTGATGTTTATTGACATTTGTCCAGAAGAGTCCCTTTTTCCCCCCAGAATGTTGTGTGCATCCACATTTATGTCCCAGTTATATTGACGCCCAGCCTGCCTAACTTCTTCCAATTTCGCTGAATTTCTCCTTGATCATTTTTTTTCTCGCTGACATGTGGTCCCTCCACAATGTTGTGGGCATCCATGTTTATGTTCCACAGAGCTATGCAAATTACTTGTTCCGTCAAGTCAGCGTTACGTCTTGCCGTTTTGATGCATTTCTCCAAAATGCTCACTCCACAATGTTGTGTGCTCTGGTACATTTCCAACCGGTGAGGCCAAAACACCTGTTAGTGAACTTTGGGTAACAGCCGGCGTGTAATTGGTATTATGAAACCAAGAAAAGCAAAGCGTGTGAGGACACGGTGGTGTGTGATTCACTGCAGCGAGGGTACATGACGGCACGGAATACATTTTGTTAGAAGACGTACAATCAGTGGTGGCTATTCAGATACACTCGCATCCTATTGGCCCGTTCTAAGACGTCAATGAGGACTTAGGACAGTGATGTTGCAAAGGAGCAGCACGGAATGATAAACAAACCAGCGTATGGAAAATATAAATGCGTCATGCTGTGTGTGTGTGTGTGTGTGATGTTGAACATCATCTTGTCTGGACTTCCCCCTGAAGCTCAACTGTTAGCTAAATAGCAGGCCTCGGCAGATGGCTGTTTTAAGCTTCCACCTGGCGCCGTGACTGTAAGAGGAATGCGTGGGGGTAAGTTTGGGTTGAGTTGAGCTGTGGATTCCTACACCTTGACCAACATGAACTAAATTCACAGAACCTTCAAAGTGGAACACGAGAGCTAAACATTGAATATTTCTAACACCACAATGTTCAACCAAACCCAATAATTTCTCACAAAAGTTTGACTAGCTTAGTGCTAACGTAGAACATGAAACGCCAGAGACAGACGGCCCAATGTAAATTAGCGTAGATGTTCTGGTAATTATAAACCTTCAAACAACTGCTACTTGACACACACATGGACCAGCAACACATACAGAGTATAACAACATTACTTAGAGGCATACTGCATATTCTCTCTGATCTGTGGGAACAGCAACTATTACCGCAGCTTGGTAGGGGACCTTCTCTGCCGCTTCTTTTTGCTCTTAATTATGCTGCATCTCTTTTTGTAGACCTCACTGCAGCCCGGCATGTTGTGGCACAACGTGGTACACGCAACTCTAAATTCAGATTTACCTGTACATATATATATATATATATTTAAAAAAAATATACAGTCAAGTCCAAAGTTGGAGCTACGTGCCTTCAGCACAGTACCACGCTGTGCCGCAACGTGCCGAGCACCATTGAGGTCTACTCTAAGAGATGCTGCGTAATTATGAGAATACAGAATATACATGCGAGTATTGTTATTACTCTGTTTGCATGTGATGCTGCTCTTATTTGCCGAACTGTGTGAGAGAGACAGTGACAACAAGTGCGCTGCCACAACTTTAAATATTTGTAAAGCATGTGGGAGTTTTATTTTTTTTATGTATTCCATATGGTGTTTCTATATTGTTGCAGATTTCTACTTATTGCGGGTGTGTCTGGAACGTTATCCCCCATGATAAACGGGGATTCACTGTTAGCAACACTAATGCTAAATTAGCACCTCTCCCTTCGCAGCAATGTTGTTAGTGGAAGCAATGCACGTCAGCGGGGAAATCGATGAGCCCTAGTACACACACAGAGACAATGTTCTTACCACATCGCTGGCACTGGAAAAGTCATTGTCGAGCAAGCTCTCCAGCGCCATCCAGCGCACGGGTCGGTTCTCGTTGTCCCCCAGGCAGTGGTAGTCCATGGGGAACAGATCACGGGCCAGGGCGTTGTCTGTGATCTTTACCTGCATGTTGTCGTCGATGCTGTCGGGAGGGGGAAACCAGGTTCAGAGGAAATCATTTCCGGGAGGTTACTTTGGGGTGCGGCGGCGAACACTTACACGCAGTTCCTGGCAGCGAGGTCTTTGTGGATGACCTCGCGGCGGGCTAGGTAGCTCATTCCGCACGCGATCTGGATGGCCATGTAGACCAGGTCTTGCTGGGAGATGGCCTGGCAGGAAGGGAGGGGTGGGTGCAGGACAATGCTTGAGAGCAGGAAACACACGTTAGCCACTGACCGTGACTTTAGAAGTCATGTTGCCCTCATTTCCTTTTTGGGTCAAAACTGGGACTAAATATTTTAGAACAGGGTCATCCAAACTACACCATTTTCAGCCTACAGTCTAATTATTAGCTGCCAGTGTCGTTTGCCTGCATTGTACTACATTGGTACCTTGACTTACGAACGATAGCCACAAATTTAGCGTTTTTCGAGGTACGAGCCGTTGGTTGGCAGATTTCTTTTTTTGCTCTGTGTTGCGAGCCAAAATTTGTCTCACGGGTGAGCTTCAGATACACCGTTCTCAAGTGAAGTGAGAAAAGAGAAAATCCACATTCACTGATGCGCTTTCAGCAGTGTGTTGAACGCAACAAGGGACTCGACACACAAATACAAAATGAAAACACTTGCAGGAGCATGGGGTGGACGTTAGTTGCTTGGAAAATGGCCAACTGGAGCTGGGGTTAAGCTCCTGACGTCACTCACTAAGCCAGACCCCCTTAAAGGTACACACCAACGCACAGATACACTACTGTACTAATGCGTGCGTGTGTCTGTGTGTTAGTTGTATTCTCTTTGTTTTATGTCTAATTTGACAGTAAACTTCAACTGGGGAGTCGAGTTTGCAGCCACCATACAGCACTTCTATCACAAAGCAAATAACCTGTAAGTCTGGTCACTCGTATCTCAAGGCACCACTATCCTGTAAGTTTTACAAAAAAATGTAACTCAAAAGCAAAGCATAATATACTTGCTAAATCATTTGCACTGCGCTCTGGCTGGCACTGATGTCTTGTGTGACAGCGGTTTGAACTACGGTATGTAAATCTATTGAGGCATTTTTTTCCCCCCCACCCAGCTGCTGCTTTGCAAATGATTACTCAATGTTTTTGTCCAAAACAGCTTTGCAAGCTTATAATGACAATTAGGCTTGACTTGGCATGATGAAAAGCACTTAACCATTCGCAATAAATCGTTCACTCCGTCAGATCAGGTGAGAATCCGTCCGAAAAAGGCTCGCCGTGTGTTCTGCAGTTCCAGCTGCTTTGACTGGAGATGTGTGGCAGCTGATCAGGCTACGTGAAGACAATCGGCCTTTTGTATGCGTTTAAACCCTGGCGGGCAGGCTTCCGTCACTCAGCTCCGTAGATGTAGCATTTGCAAGATGGAGCTTGCCGTCCTTATCAAAACTCTTTTTGGAGCCATTGAGATAAATATGCTCGTTGGAAGGAATTTCATTATTTTGAGCCTTTTGGCACTGGCGGGAGAAACGCCATTGCTGTTGCAATAAGCGCTACAGATGTAAATCAGGTAGCAGCGCTTTTGGAGCATTTTTTCCCGATATCCCTGAAATCCAGCTTAAGGTCAATGTACTAGTACGCTCTTTGTCCTCACTAGTAAGACAATTCAGCACACTAGTAGAACGATTGTCCTTCAAGTAATGTTTTATCACTGCCAGTGCCATTTTTGGCCGAATAATACGCAATTAAACCTTACTAATATGCTACTGTGCTGCACTAGTAACACAGCTAGGCCTACTAGTCAGCATGTGTCATGCACTTGTCACCACCTTATCTTTCCATAAAGCCGTTTGAGGATTTATCTGATATCAAGCTTATCAACAATCTACTAATACACTTGTTCCCCTCACTAGTTAACATACAATCATGATATCGGTGCAGATACTATAAGTCGGTACTCTCATATATTATGTCAGCAGATACTAGCATGTCATAAATGTCCTACAATATTATATCCTCCCTGAGCATGAAGTTTTGCAGACAGTTTTTCAAAAAGAGGCAACGTGTGGTTGCTTTAATCCAGGTGCCCTCACCTGCGGGTTGTTCGCCTCGGCGAGCTTGCACTGGCGCAGGAACAGCTTTAAGTTGCCCCAGGCCATGAAGGGCAGCAGCACCATAGGTTTCTCGCCATCTTCTGTGCACACGTGGCTGATGGGTAGCAGGTTTCTGCAAGGAGAAGGGAAACTTAACACAAATACCTTCATTGGCCATTTCATGAGTTAGAGAAGTTATGCTGGCAGGGATATCTTGCAAAACATTGTTAAACGGGGGGAAGGGGAAGAGAAAACCTTGGCATCGTGTGGAGGAAAAGGTGTCGGCCAAAATGTGTCCAGTTAAGGTTAACACGTCCTGATTGTTTGAGGTAATACAAGCTAAATTCAATAATCAGTGGCACAATGGAAATAGATCCCGGACATACCCGCACCTACGAAACAATTAGGTCAGAAGGTCTCTCTAGACTTGTTTCAACAGCTTTTAAAGCAGGAACAAAAAGTTGTGTTTTTTTTGTTTTTTTTTTTTTTTTTTGCAGAAGAGCAAAACTCCGATACCAGGAATGTTGTACATCCCTAACCAGGGAACAATTTTTTAAATTAATTTCAACCGTATTTATATAGTGCCAAATACCTCAAATAGTGACACTGACACTAACTCAAGGGGAAAAAAAAAAAAAAAAAAAAAAAAATCAAAACAAAACAAAAAAAGCTTCCATTTGGGCCTCATTTGCTCGAATTCACTAGTAGGAGTTAAGAGTTCTCCAAATGGGCTTGGGGTGTAAATAGGCTTTAGATGGTTTAGCGCTTTTCCACCTTCGAGGCACTCAAAGCGCATTAACACGCTTTCCTCGTCAGGAGCAACTGGGGGTTCAATATCATACTCAAGGATACTTGGGCATGGTCACAGGGGCTAAGGATGGAACCCACAATCTCCGACCACTACGACCACTCTACCACCTGAGCCATGACACTGCTTTGAACCAAAACGTACTACTTCCTAATCATTTAAGGCATCGACTGCTCCTTGAGACTTTTTGTCCACTCAATGTTGTGCTGTTCGCTGAAACTGGTATCAGGGGATCATTTTTTTTCTTTACCCGCCCTAAAACGACCGACTTCCTGTTCACCATCTGTCATGCATGGGTGCTTGTGACTTTTTCCTGCAAGACAAAGAGCGCAAAATAAGCTCACCTGTGATGAAGGCCGCGAAGCTTGCAGCTTTCGGTCAACATCATGGTCACCTGGACCTCTGATGCGTGATCTGCAAACATAGCAGAACATGACACACACTTGAATATCTCACTTATTTAAAGGAGACTTATTATGCATTTTTTATAAACAGAACTCAAAATGTCACTCTTTTTCTGTTGGTCTTTTTTGCTCAACTATGCTGTGCGCATCCATGTTTATGTTTCCATGATGGTAGGCTACTTATTGGTCCTGCCCAGTTTACCTTGCATTTCTGTTTCTCGCCAAAATAGTCAATTTTTTCCTCCAAGGTTTTAGGTCTATCCTCAAATTTTACCTGAAATCCCAATATCCTGAACTTTTTCACAGGAGTGCACATATTTTTTGTGACATTTTCTTTGGTGGTGTGCCTTGAGATTTTGTGAATATAAAATAAGTGCTTTGCCTCAATAAAAGTTGGGAAACAATGACTTATGTAACCTGATTAGCATTTGCAAGCATGGATACCTTTCACAGTCTTCACAAAGACTGGCTTTTCCTTGGCGGGGTCCTTTTCGTCCAGCAGCACGCCGTGGAAGATGCGGCCAAAGGTGCCTGTCCCCCAAAAAACAAAAATCAGTGGCTTTTATGAGACCCTCAGAGAAGTTTAAATGTCACACCGGGCTACTGATTTAAAAATGTTATCGCCTCGGCCAGAGATTCCGCCGGAGCTCAAAAGACATTTCAGTACCTCGAACAACGGCAGGAGATGCCAAACGAGCGCATTCATCATTGCTGTCGTCTAAACTGTCAGAGGAGCGCTCGAGGCGGGAACTCGAACGAGATGAGAAACAGAGCGTGTACGTAAAGTTTAGAAAAACATTTAAGCCCCGAGGCCGGCCAGGCCCAACAACGAGGTTAGTGTTTAAGTGCCTCACCTCCCACCTGGAGCGTGCGCGCCGGGCAAGTTCGGACCCGTTCGCAACCCGCTAAGTGTTCAAATTTCACCGCAATGTTCGTCTTCTTTTTATTCACGCGCTGTCATGCGAACCGTGGAAAAACGTATGCTGAAAAGTATAGTCTGCAATAGTGGTATCTTCTATTTTGATATCCAGCCATATATTTTGCATATTTTGTCTTTGCACTGCAAGCTTGAGCTTTACTGAGCAACTTCTGATTAAAAATCTGATTTGTTGGGTTTTCAAGCACTCTCTCTCGCTCTCTTTGTACACACACACGCACACACTTTTGGAAGCAATTGACTAATCTGTATAGCTATCCATCCATCCATTTTCTGAGCCGCTTCTCCTCACTAGGGTCGCGGGCGTGCTGGAGCCTATCCCAGCTATCATTGGGCAGGAGGCAGGGCACACCCTGAACTGGTTGCCAGCCAATCACAGGGCACATACAAACAAACAACCATTCGCACTCACATTCACACCAATTTAGAGTTGTCAATTAACCTACCATGCATGTTTTTGGGATGTGGAAGGAAACCGCCTCTGTATAGCTATTTTAAACTCATTCACTGTCATGGATGCTCAAATTTGTCTACTGGAATCCAACAGTTTACTGATAGCCGTACAGAGGAGCCCCGCTATTCTCAGATTCTCAGGGGATATGGACCGGGCCCGACCGCAAATAGCAAAAATCTGCCAATAATTGAATGTCTGTTATAATTGCATGTCCGTTATAATTGCATTGAAAAATTAATGTTTTTAAACCCCCAAAAATTCCTGAATAAAGTGTGGATATATCACAAATGAGCATTTTCGGGGTTGGTTCCCTCCACCCCAAAAAAGGGAGGGGGGGGGGGGATTCAAAAGAAAACAAATAAGAAAAAAAAGGAAAACAGTTTTTAAAAAGTTTTTTTTTAAAGTTATATATATATATATACACACACATCTGCAAATAGGTGAATCTGCAGGTGCCAAACTTTGAGTATTTGTCAAGTACATTTTTCAATGGGTGGGAACGGAAGAGGTTATCACAGCTTTTTGATCACATACAAAATAGGTCACTCTCTTTTGTTTTATGTTTGGTTTTACAAAAAAACTCAACTGGGAGTGGCACCCAACCGCTTGAAGCAAGTGTACAAAAACCTCGTAATTATGATCACCCGTAAATCGAGGTACCATTGTACTTAGAAATAGGTTCACATTTACAAATTACAACTAAAGGAGGGACTGTGAAATTGCCAGGTCGTCACAGCATCCACCACTTTTGTACACTAAGAATTACGAGCTAACCTCCCCGCCCACACATAGTGAGTTGATTCAGGATGACACTAAACAATCAAGCAGGATTTACTAACGGCGCATATCAAAAAACAGTACCATTTAAAATATTTACGTTGGGATTGTGCGTTTCCAGACACAAGCTACTGTGCCGTGTCAGCATTCGGGAATGCTAACAACACTAAATCCACCAAAGCGGGCCAAACTCCAGCAGACTGAAGTACAGTCTTGTTCACTCCATGACAAAGCTCAGCAGCCTCCAAAGCAGCCAGCCAGGACAATGGCAACAAAATGGAGGCAACGCAGAAGGTTGACATAGTTGCACGACAAGAGATCAATGCATTTTATAAACGAATGGAGAAAAGATCAGAGAAAATTGCCATTAATTACATGTAACTATAAAATACTGAATAGGGATATACTGTATAATGACAATGATATCAAATATTTGTATAATTGATTTAATTCCCTCACCCAGTGAGGATCAATAAGACACTGTCAGGAATCGAACTGATAAGCAGTATAGACAATGGAGTTGGAATCGTTTAATTCGTATTCAATTCCCATCTCTAGCCATGTCTAAAGAAGCAAAATTATTATTATTTTTTTTAAAATACCTTCATGCAGGACATCCCGCAGTGTGACCCTCTCCCGTGAGATGGCGATGTCTTTGACTTTGGCCTTGGCCTCCATGAGGGTTACGCTCCTCAGGTCGTTCTTCTCGATGCGCAGGGACGGGAAGCCTGCAAGGGAGGCAGGGAAGAGATTCACGTGTGAACACAAAAGCCCGGGCTCGGTTTATTTACTGGAGGACTGTCTGCTGAGCAGACTTTTTCGCGTAAGTCGCTACCTATGAATTTTGTCCTTTTTGTCCTGTTGTTGCCATAGCTAGCTATCAAAAGATGGCCGACCTGTTGTGCATGCGCACCTCAGACAGTGCAGGCACCGCAGATGGTGTCTTGACAGGGGCGTCAATTATTTGCGAATTTTCGCAAAATGTGGCAGGAGACTGTCCCCATCACCCACGAATAGGTTTAAAAAATAGGTGAAAAAAATAAAAGCAATTCATTGAGGTGTTTTACAACCTGCACATTCTGCAAACAAACTGGAAATTGAAGGGTTTAAAAGTAAAAATTAATGCAGTACAACAAGCAAAAAACCCGGAAAAATCTTAAAAATTACAGACTAGGTCTGTATGTGGACAACAAATTACCCCCAAAAAAGGTTGGTAAAATCCAATAAGGCCTCAAGGTAAAACACAAAGAATAACCTCCCCAGTGTGTAGGCCAAATAATACATGTACAATAACAAGGTAAACGTGACCCACTAGTGCACACGCGCGCGCGCACACACACACACACACACGACTGGTGTATATTTTGAGATAAGGGCGCATAGAGCAAAACAAGCACAATGTTGGGAGGCAATGCCGGTCAGTTGGGTGTTTTCATGTTCTTGTTATGTGTTATGAGATAAGATAAAGGAAGGCGTGGTGGCATGCGGGTTGGGCGAGAAGATAGAGGCCTTGTGGGTCAATGCCGCCCCCTGGAGGCGAACTGTGCAGCAAAGTGGCGCATGAAAGGATTACGAGGGGACAAGGTCACTTACTTTTGGTTTCGTGAGGGGGTGCGCCGGTGTTTTGGAAGGAGGAGGTGGCGAGCTGGAGAATGGGTGCGGAACCGGGGTGGTTGTCTGATAAGAGGATAAGGAGGGGAAGGATTCAATGGAGCGCTCGCACAAACGATAGACATTCACAAGCCACTTCATTAGGAACACCCGCACAATCCAATGGGACGCAAACGCTCGCAGCAGCTAAGCATGTTAGCATTTTAGTCATTCTCTATTGAAAGAGAAGTAATCTACAATTACAAATTCTCATTAGAAATAGTAGCTATCATGTAGCTATCTTCCCACGTTAGCATTTGGGCAATAAATCATATGCGCGGCAACATATTAAGCATTTTTGGTGGAAAATGTTAGGTTAGGTCCAAGTTTCTGGTGTCCACTGAATCCAAGCTACTGGGACGCCATCTGGTGGAAAAATAACCTCATTCTTTAAATGTGCGATAACGTGGGGTTGTGTAATACATATATTCAATAGTTAGGTGCTGGTACTTTTCAAGGTGCAGTTTTACGGTTTAAAGATGAAGGGACAGCGGTTCTTGTCAGCACTGCAGTGTGCCGCCTGCCCGCCCGTTATGTTTAGCGATTCAACTTGGCATTTTATTTGAACACGTTTAACAGTGACCCGGTTCCACAAAGGCGATTGGAAGTTAACACTCGTCCAGGCGATTTCACCATCGCAACAACAACAGTCGCGGCAGGCGAAGCTCCCCCCCCCCCCCCCGGCTCGGCGCTACTTGGCTGCGGCCCAACCCCAATTTCGTTTTATTTGCGCCACACAATGACAATAAAGATTTTATATTTATGGTCAATCATTATGCACAGCACTTTATTAGAGATGCAGTTTTTTTTTCTTTTTTAAGTGCTCTTCAACAAAGTTGAGTTGAGTGTGTCAAAGATTAAGTTGTGCAAGAGTAAGTACACACAGATCTTCGCATGTCATTCACTGTAACTTAACCTAATTGCAGGCATATTCAATGAAGAGGCTGGTAAGTGGTCAATTGCTGTTTGTTGTAAGCTCATACACACAAAAAGTCAGGCATAGAGGGGTGGATGGTGAGCACATGAGTGGAAAACAGTGCAGCGTGAGATAAGCATTGCATCCACAAGAGGGCGACGATGACTGGGAAGACTTCCCCCTGCTTGTGTCACCATGCGGTTGGAAACGTTCTGTACGTGCCAAAGCCTGAAAGACGAATTTCTTGTTCTTTCTAAAAACAATCTTAATCGTGCAGTAGCTCTGCACTTTGTCAAAATCATTAAAAGTTATACGAGGTGTTAGCAAAATAGCTTCACGGGTGCCAAATCCTGTAAGTGGACTTTTAAAACTAAAAACCAAACAAATGTTCACATTCTAAGACATTGAAAGTAGCGAATTGAAACAAGCGGTGACACACAGTAGCCACCTTGTGACAACAGCTCAGCTAGTTACAGCATTCCCGCTCGCTAATCACATTTAGACAAGACTGCAAATGGTGGCACGCCACAGGATGACGACAATCAAAGTGTGTCATCATTTGCTGCTATGTTAGCACACCCACTGTTAGCATTTTTTTTTAAGCAATTCTCATTAGAAATACTAACGGAATCCTATCCATCCGCCTTAGCACTTTCTCTACTCGGGTTACACTCTTGGCACATATTACCATTTGAACAACATTCCCTTGAAATAGTAATCAAATATAGAGCAAGATGTTATGTTAATCCTAGCAATCTACCTAATCAGGTTGCCATCTTTCTACATCTTAACCTTTTTGCATTTCTCATTTAAATTAGTAGCCAAATACAGAGCAAGACGTAAAATCCATATCCATCGGCCTTAGCGCTTTCTCATTTTAGCAGTTCTCATGACAAACGAGTTGAATCCTTAACAATCTGCCTTAGCACTTTCAGTAGTTCAGTTGCCATCTTGCCATATCTCAGCATACCCACTGTTAGCATTTTTCAAGTCTCGTTTTAAATGGTACCTGACTGAAAAGCCTTATGCAGCTAACCTTAGCGCCTTCTTTGTATAGTATATTGGCATTCTATCAATTTGAGAGAGTTTGAGGGAACAGATTAATTGTATTTGCATTATGTCACTGTATATCAGTTTGAACGAATTGTGTAACAACTTAGGAGGTCCTACTGTACGGCTGCTTTGTGTGTTATAAATAAATGTCAAACTTACTGGACACAGGGGCAGCGTTGTTAGGTGTGTCGGCCCTCAGGTACTGCGTGGTCTGCGTGGAAGGCTGAGAAAGTCCCTGCGAGCTTCCACTGTCGCTCACGCTGGACGAACGAAGGGGAGAAAAAACAAAACAATAATAATCGATGGTATTCAAAGAAGTCGATGGATAAAAGATGAGCCAAAGACACCAACCTGTCCTCCATCTCCATTCTCTTCATGCTGTGCAGGTGCAGGATGGCCAGAATGATGGCCACCAGGAAGATGACGATGCAGCACACGCTCACGCTGATGTAGAACACCTGGGTGGAGGTGGTGGGCGCAGTCACGCCGTCTACTGATGGAAGCACAAACACAAAAAAAAGCAGTGTTGTTTGAATGAATTTCCATGAAGTTGCCACCCATCAGTACCAGTACTCAACGCAATCATTTTGTTTCCACTGTCAAACGTTAACTCAATCTTAAGCAGTACAGTTCCAAATGGTTTGCATTTTCCTACGCTTACTTTATAAAGTGAATATTTAAAGTAATTGGATTGGACCACTTGGTGGAAAAGTGGCAAAAATAGCCAATGCGTCCTGTAACACTTTGACTGTTTGGGACCCCTCCAATGTGGAGCAAGCAGTTCAGTTTGAGATGGTCAACATTTTTCTATGCGTTTCCATTGTACAGTGGTGAGACGAAGAGCGACTCTGAAAGCTTTAGAATGCCTCAGGTTGTTCCAGCCTGCTGGAGCAGAAGTAACGCAACCCACTAATGGTACTGCTAATGGTTCTGCTAATGGTACTAAGGGCAGTGTGCTCGCACAAAGGAGGCCAAACACTGCATGAGACGGGTATCTGGACTATTCATAGTAAAAAACATTCCTAGACATGGACTGTTCATAAACATCTATGGACTATTCATAGCGCCGCTGTTGGGTGGAATCCTTTCATCTCTACATTTTTTTCAGGAAAAACAAAACAAACAAAAAACATCATCTTGCTTATGTTACCAAACACTGCATTGTTCAAGCAGGTATTACACCTTATATAGCTATCATATACCGTTGCGCACCAACATCAACACAACCCATAAATCACGTGCTATCGCTAAATTATTACAAAAAAAAAAATGCTATATAAATATGCTGTCGTCACCAGTGCCAGCCATCCAGAAAGTCTAACAAAAAAGCCCTTCACAAAAAATTCACAAAAGCAAACGATTGTGGTTAAACTATCTTCCCAAACTCTTTTTCAAAAGTTTTAGACCTACGAGGCATGCAATTAAATAAAATGATGAGCAACTTACCTTTGTGCCTGACCAGTTCCTTCTTCACCGAAGCATTACAGTTACCCATTTGTAACTAAGCAGTATTGCTCAAACTAATAACCAAACTATTTTCACTCATTGTCTTAAAAAAGACAAACAAACCAAAAAAAAAAATAAAAAAAAAAACAGACTTTAAATCTTGAGGCGACACAACGGCTCCGTCAGAGTGAGGGGAAGAGGCGGAGTTTGACAACACTTCTCAGTCTTCAAGAGAGTTAATAGATTTGTTCAGGTTATTTTCAACGCTTAAAATTGGTTAATGCGTAAAAATAAACGACACGGGGACAGTCCAATTAGCAAACACACCCAAAAATTTTTTTTTATCTACGGAGCCCCCCTGGTGCCAAGGTATGAGAAAAATAAAATTCATTGATAATCTGTTCCCTCAGTTTAGTAATCCGTACCCTCAGTTTAGTAATCCGTACCCTCAATTTAGTAATCCGTACCCTCAATTTAGTAATCCGTACCCTCAGTTTAGTAATCCGTACCCTCAGTTTAGTAATCCGTACCCTCAATTTAGTAATCCGTACCCTCAGTTTAGTAATCCGTACCCTCAGTTTAGTAATCCGTACCCTCAATTTAGTAATCCGTACCCTCAGTTTAGTAATCCGTACCCTCAGTTTAGTAATCCGTACCCTCAATTTAGTAATCCGTACCCTCAGTTTAGTAATCCGTACCCTCAGTTTAGTACTGTTTAGGAAACACGCAGGCTAATTGTAGCCAGTCCTGCTAGTACTGCTATATAATGATCAACCCCCTCGAACTACAGCAATATTGCCTTTCAGTTGAAAAAATGGGATGTAGGATATATCACGACATGACAATTTATACACAGAATTCACACGAGTAAGAATATAACATACAAATAGAATTTACTTCACTTGACAGATATACGTAGGTATACGGAGCCCCAGACATTTGCTAAACTGAGGGAACAGATTACTAAACTGACCGAGGGTACAGTTTACTAAACTGACCGAGGGTACAGTTTACTAAACTGAGGGTACGGTTTACTAAACTGAGGGTACGGTTTACTAAACTGAGGGAACGGTTTACTAAACTGAGGGAACAGATTATCAATGATTTTTATTTTTCTCATACCTTGGCACCAGGGGGGCTCCGTATGCATCTATGAAACGGTGTCAATTAATGTTTTTGTTTTGTGTTTTTTTTTGGTCTACGAATAGCCCATGTCTATATGTGGAAACCCATCAGACAGAGGGGCTGAAAGAGTTAATGAATGCCTCGCGACAGGCTCTGGAAGTTAGCATGTACCCAGAGATCACAAGGCGATACTCACAGTCGGGGTGCTGAAGCGTGTGAAGGGTGTGGTTGTTGAAAGGAAATGGAATCTTTGGGTCAGAATCTATTCCTGCCCGAAAGAAAAAGGACCAAGACACCAACATTAGAGCAACAGCCAAAACGTTTTCACGTAATCGTGCAAATTGATTTACACAGTATTTGCGAATAAACTTTTCAACTTTCCCCACACAACCCCCACAACAGGTTTGACAAACTTCCTGGTTTACTTTTGTAGCACATTTTCCTCCTCTTGAAGTTGAGCACTGTGTAGTTGTTGCCGTGCAAGGTCAAATTGAGCTGCACCGTCACGACAGCCTCGCCGTCCACCTTGCCCGAACAGAAAAGGTCCACTCGAAAAACTGTTGGGAACGCACACAAAAAACACCATTTAGTCATACCCATAACCTAAAAATACATTTAAAGGGGAAGGAAACCCGCAAGTTTTTTGGGGTTTTTTTTGGTGCAAGAATATGTTGTATGTGCCACCACCAACCAAAACACAGTATTCTGGTTAATATTGCATTAGTGGAATAAGAATTAAACAGAATGAATAGTTAGATAGATGTAGCGGAGTCCAGTCACTTGATTACGAATATGTGCTGATAGCGAGTCCAACCCAATACCTCAGCAATGCATTAAGAAGAAAAGGATGTATTCAAGCCAGCGAGCGATTTGGCCACACTGTGTGTTGCCTCGTCTGCTCTGTGCAGCTTTGCATACTTAGTTTGTAGCATCTTTCGGCTTGCCCTAACTGTCAGCCGTGGAGGCAAAATGTTTCCACATCTTAAGGCCTCTTTATACTCCCGCGGTCGCGCAGCCGACAACGCCCGCATTGCATCACGTGACTGACAAATTACCCTGCGCAGCACCTCTGCGTGGCTTGCCGCGCAGCACCTCTGCGTGGCTTGCCGCGCACCCGACAAAAATAGTTGCTGCGCGTCGAAAGCCGCGGAGATCATCTCTCGTGATTGGTCCGTTTTAGTCACATGCTGTGATGACGTACCAGCGTGCCCCTTGGTTCTACATACCATTTACGTCGCCGCATTATCGACGATCAAAATACTAGGCTTTACACAATCAGGATTTTTGCAGCAAGATTAAACGTATCATCTGGTCATCTAGGTCCATTTGTTCTGTCGCGGTCGCCATCGTTGTTGCTTTGTTCTCTGTTACTGAAAGGAAAGTAAAAACGGCTACCGCAAATGGCAAAAAAAAAATGCATAGGAAAGGCCACCCTTTTTTTATAAACGAGCTTTCTCCATCCAGTCACACACACACTCTCGGGGATTGATGCTTTTTGGGAGGTGCCACCCGCTACCAGTGAGCACTGTGGCTGGCGGCAGACGCACACACTTCTGCCTCTGTTACTGTTACGCTTAAAATACCGGTACTAAAACAACAAAAACGTTAAATTCTGTCATATACAATTAAGCTACTACTGTTCCATTTGCCAAGCTCTTATTACCCAAGGATTATTTTGACACTTTGAGAACTTTAAAAATTAAGAAAATCTGATCTTTTTCATCTGAAACCCATCAGCTAAAAATTAGGTGATCGGCCTGATTTCCGATTACATGATCGGATCGGGACAATGCTACTGTATTATGTATATGAGTGCGTAATACTTCTCCTTGAAATTAAGACTATTGACAACGTAGTCATTCACAAAGTTGTCAACTCTTAGAAACCCTGAACAAGATAAAGCGGTATCGATTTTAAATGGGCGGATTTTATATGTCCTTAAAACTCAATCTTGGTTGGAGGATAAATGGTGGAGCGTTGAGAGTACTGACAAGAAATGTGTACAAGAGTGATGGTTCATGGGCCAAACCAAATGTCATTGGCATGGGACAGTGATTCTCAAGTGTGCTCCCGATAGTTGCATGTGAAAGAATTCACTAAATTAAATGTTTAAACCATGCAAAATGTTACAGTGGCTTAAAATCCAGGTCAGTTCATTTGATTAGTGTAGTTCAGTTGTATTCAACTTTACAAGACAATACATACCGCATTTAATCTGTAGATGCGCCCAAGAGCGACTGTTTTACATCTTGGTAGTAAATAGATCAATCCAAGCAGGGGAACAGAACAAAAAAAAGTATTTTAAACAAACCGGAGGGAATGCGGGGAAGCTCCCCATGGCTGGAGATGTTGCTCTGCGGTGTGTTCATGGCAGGAGAGTTCTCCACGTGGAAACCTAAGCGGTAGTCCACCTAGGAATCAAGAAGAACTCGTTGTGATGTTGTTGTGGCGTCGAAATAGATGTTGGCACTTACCTTGGACTTGGAGTGCCAGGTGAAGTGAAGGTTGTTGGTCTCGCTGGGCACGGGCATCGTGAAGGACATGGCGTTGTGGTTCACCACGTCGTCACGGACATAATAAAGCTCTGCATCCAGACCTGTACGGAGAGCAAAAGTGGAAAGTTGACACTGGTCGGCCTCCATTTTGGTCATGATCGACCAACACTTTGTTCAAATTTAGAATACATTTTGCCTTATGGGAAGAATATTTATTTATTCCCCCAAACATCTGATGACCGATAAGAGATCAATTTAAAACTGGGTAAACGTCAGAGAACTATTTATTAATTTTTTAGGACATCCCGATTTGATCACGTGATGAAAAATATTTTTGACAACAAATTGAATTTGAAGTTAGAAGGCATAGGAAATACTGAATTCATGGAAAATGTAAGTTAAAAATGAGAAAAAAGCTTGTAATTAGGGATGCAACGATACCACTTTTTTCAGAATGAGTGTGAGTACAAGAAATTCACTGAATTTTCCCCAAAATTATTTATAAATTACCAATACATCTTTTGGTACAATAAACCCATGTATCCACCTGTTGACATTCATACAACAGCATAAGTCATGGCTTCCTGTGAGTATATAAGCTTTGTGTTCAATTAAACGGGTTCAAATTTCACATGTCAATTTGTGATTTCAGTATTGACACTTTTTGACATTTTTGTTTGGTGCTGTGCCGTGAAATTTTGTGGGATGCAAAACAGGTGCCTTGGCTCAATAAAGCTTGGGAAACTGATTTAGAGCGTCCGGCTTGTTAAAACACCCCCCAAAAATGCCACTTTGCCATGAACAGACAACAAATATACCCCCCTCATCCAAGCCTAAATGAGAGCGATGGCCCAAGCACATCTGTTAGCACTTGAAACCTCGCAGTGCCCAAAGTGAAGAAGTTCAAAACATTCAAGTGCGGACGAGCTCCGAAATGAGTGCAATTTTACCAAGGGGTTAAGAGGATGGTTCACATAAGTCACTATGTCACACATACACTAACATAAGAGTGTGAAGCCTTAGTATGTTTATTTTGATGATTTATGGAGGGGTTAAAGCTCTCAGGCCTGACTTCGAGGATCTCGTTTAAAGGCAAGAATGTGTGCAACAGCCTCGGGCTCGAACCACTTTCTCACATTGACTCAATTAAAAACATCTCAAACATTTTTTGCCAGCTCAGGGAGCAGATGGAGGACATCTTAAAAGGGCCCGTGTAGGCGGCGGCGGTGGCAGTGGGCGTGCTAACAGTCGTTTAAACCTACAGGCCTGATTTTCCCCTCAACGTATGAGCTTAGATGAAAGGACAGCACATGTGTCGCTATTACTACAGTCAGTCGCAATTGACTCAAAGGAAGGAAAAGTGAGCACATAACACACATAAACCTATTAAAACACACTTTTTAAGCTGTCAAGAAATGTGAGACCGTCGCATAACGTCAGTTTGTGGAAATGAAAAGAACAGTTCTCCAAATAAGAGGCAACATGTGCTTGCTTGAAGGTGTCTGTCACTCCCAGTTGAAGCTTATGGTAAAAATCACACGTCAAACGAGAATTCAACATCCATCCATCCATCCATCCATTTTCTGAGCCGCTTCTCCTCACTAGGGTCGCGGGCGTGCTGGAGCCTATCCCAGCTGTCATCGGGCAGGAGGCGGGGTACACCCTGAACTGGTTGCCAGCCAATCGCAGGGCACATAGGAACAAACAACCATTCGCACTCACAGTCATGCCTACGGGCAATTTAGAGTCTCCAATTCATGCATGTTTTTGGGATGTGGGAGGAAACCGGAGTACCCGGAGAAAACCCACGCAGGCACGGGGAGAACATGCAAACTCCACACAGGCGGGGCCGGGGATTGAACCCGGGTCCTCAGAACTGTGAGGCTGACGCTCTAACCAGTCGGCCACCGTGCCGAGAATTCAACATTATATATTAAAACATCAAAATATTCAACCAAACCCTTTTATTTTCTCTTATGAAAGTCCACTAGCTTAATGCTAAGATAAAGCGTGAAACATCATAGACGAGCGAACTGCGATTATAATAGCCGTTACGGTAATTACTAACCCCCAAAAAATTATTGTATAAACGGGGATGTACCACCAAAAAGCGTTTTCCAGGGGGTGAGGGGGAGAGAAGGTAGGAAAAAATTGAAAAAAAAAAAATAATAATCTGCAAGTAACTGAATCAGTGGGTGTTGAACCGTAGGTATGCGGCCGTTCACTGTACAGCCAACCAAAATGCACATGAGCTTTCACACAAAAACATTAATTTCTGGGTATTAAGCTAGCGAGGTCCATCGAGTCGCCGCCGCGCCATACACATCCGTTCATACAGTAGACATATATATTGTGTTTTACAACAATTCATTTCATATATACCCGTGAATGAAACAGTGGAGCGTGCAGTCTGTGATGCCAAAACGCGCACGAGCGAGGTACAGTCAGTGTTTGGGGGCGAGGCAACCTCTCAAGAGTTACACTCTCTCCTTTATTCTCGCCCACTTCCTCACTTTGTGGTAACCCGCTTCGTACTTGACCGTCACACTATGGTTTTATGGTTTAATAAAAGTCATACAGTACAAAATACTAGGCTTTACACGATCAGGATTTTTGGGGCCGATCAGCGAGTTTAAAAAACCGATAACCGATCCGATCACGAGATGGGGGAATGTGTCTATTTAAAAGACCTGTTCATTTACTGTATAGACTTGTGTACTTAATTGCTCAAAAAAGTATATTTACAATAAATAATGTATCTTTGTTCCTCTATTTGTGCCAGTGAGGCATAGTGACAGACAACAAATTAATGGTCTTCTATTAGATGGCAGGAAGTAAATACAGTAATGAATATATTCACTTTTTGTGACATTTTTGTTTGTTGGTGTGCCATGAGATTTTACAATTGTAAAATATGTTCCTTGGCTCCAAGCCTGAACCGAACGTCCTCTCCTGGCCTGAGCACCGGTGACCACCAACACACGTTTTTCCCCATTTTGTCCTTATAATACAGTTTGCGCGATCCATTCGTTGTCGTAGCTACGGTAACGAGTGTATACGGTCGCATTTGAGTTGACAAGATAAAGCCCAATGATCGTAAAAATCGGGATGCGGTGGTATCGGAATACAAGATTTTATTGCAGTAGTCTGACATAGAGCAATCGTGAAAGAGCACATTTGTCGTCGTCTGATTCGGGCATTACGTGTTGCCTGTCTCAGACGTGTTGTCTGTTCCACACCGCCGACATGTTTTTTTTTTTTTTTAATAACTTTATTGGCCGTCAGATATTTACAGGACTACGCCAAAAGGCTAAAAATAAACTAGCTTTTGGATTCAAATATACTGCGCGAGATGGCGACGCGGAGTAAATGTCTTTTGCGGAGCCGATCAATGACGTCCTTGATCGGCTCGGGGAATGACGACATTAAAGCCGATCAGCATAGAATGCTAATTAGCGGCCGATACCGATAAGGCCGATAAAATCGGTGTAAAGTCTACAAAATACTGTACGTAGGAGCCTCAAAACCAGAGGGTCGCAGTTTTCCACAGTTTCTGTGTAGGTGTGAGTCGCCAACTGTCTTTTTATTTTTTGAGCTGGTCCGGTTCGACGGTGTTGCGGCGGGCCTTACACTTGTTTGTTGTTTTTGGAAAATATGTGAATGTACCTTTTGAACATAAACAGGTTAGTGTATGCGTCGAAAATGAATGCGATTACGTGCCGTTCAGGGCTATCGACAGCTAAAAGTGTAGCGCCGCAACGGTTTGTGCTTTGTCAGTACAGAGAACATGTTGTGCTGGCGGCGGAGGATTAATAAACAGCTGGAGCTGAACACACAATGAGTGGTCTAATGGGCCTCCTGTGAGAAAACGGCCGGGGTGCTGTGATAATTGCCTTTCTCTGGCTTGAACTCTGTGTGCCACCCTTGTCTTGACGTGTGGCCGCAGTGCACTTTGATAGCAATTAAAGCGGCGCAACAAGGCGTGTAAGAGTGACCAGTTCTCCCTTCGTTTCCAGTATTTGAGCCCCCAACCTCAACTACTTTCAAAACAGGAAGTGACGGGAAAGGCAACAGGCGCCTGTCACGCGTTCAATGGAAGCTTTTGCTCACAAATTTGACCGCTTAAGGCTAAAGGCTAACAGGCTTGTTTGTAGAATGGGGTTTAGTGTTTTGAATTCCAGCATGGCAGCGTGTTTATTTTGTTTTGAGTGATCACTTCCTTTGAGATCAACACATCACCTTCCCAGGACAGGAACACGCCACTCAAGTGCCCTTGACCGCCGTAATGGGGAGCAAACATCAACGCTATCATTTATTCGCTTTTTTTATATATACAGTGGGACCTCGATTTACAGGTTATTCGAGTTACGAGCCGTCACTTGGTTGAATTTTGCTTTGTGATCCATAACACATAACTTGAAAAACTCGCCAGTTAGGGCACTCGTAAATCAAGGTACCGCTGTCCTTGCATGAAGTATTTTCTTACCTATTAAGAGCCAACCATCAGTTTCATAAATTCCTAGTTGACTCACTTATTGCCATAAGTTCCTGTTAAATCCCATGCAAAGTTTCCTACTTGGAAAATTTATGGAATTTTGCAACCCAAGTCCTGTAGCTCTTAATTTAATCTAAAGCAAACCAAAGAATGTAAAATGTACCACGATTCACGTTCTAATGATCATCCAAGTAAACCACGACAAAATCTCCTTCATTTCACATGGACATGAAGCAAGTACGCCGTGGATCACGGTGCGCATCAAAAGAGAGAGGACAAAAGGCGGCGGCGAGCAGGTGCCGAGATCCGGATAGCATCTAACAAAGACCCTCTTGTAGCCCACACGTGTGCCTTTACCGCCTCCTAGCCTCAAGAAGACAGTGGGAGAAAATGGAGGCATATCAGTCGGCAACACCTCTGTTACACCTACTACAACGGGACGGCAAGCTGGGAAAATGGCTGGCCAGTCCGGGACAGGCTAATATATGGCAGATTAAACACATCGGACAGTGACGGTCGCTTTTTATCTCATTCATCACTTAATCGAAAAAATAATCAACCCATTCATCGATTACTAAAATAATCGCTAGTTGCAGACCTACTTTGGACACTCTGTGCCTTTTACTGACTCTTTCCTCCTTCCTTGCCCAATATCACAACAACTTATTTCAAAACGGAGGAGTGTGTGAGACTCCAGTAACAATAGTTCGTGTGGCAAAAATGAGATTTTGCTTCAACCTTTGTTGTAATCAAACAGAGTTATTTAATTAATCTTTTCAACCCTACTCCCAACACAACGGGCCGGACCTGTGACACTACGTCGGAAACCGGAAAGTTCTTGGGTAAAAAAACAAAACAAAACGGGAAAATACAGACATGTTTGACATTAAATATTTGCGGGGGTAATGCTTGCTTTCAACACAACAGGACGGTAGAAGTGTTTGTCAGGTGTCAAACGTCACAAAGCGTCAGGAAATATCCCTCACATGGCGGCTCTGATGCAAAAAGTTCAGATGAAGCTGTAGGTTGCACGTTAGCACAGTATGCTAACATTGCCTGTATTTTGTTATAGGACCGCGGGGAAAAACTTGAAAGGCGGTTCCAGAAATAGCAACTTTTCAAAGCCATCAAGTGCGGTTTTCTTTCACTTCAAAAGGACCGTACATCAGCCGCCTGCTTTTATTCAATGGACCGCCTCGGGGGGGGGGCGACGAAGGCAGGAATCCGAGCCCGGCCGTTTTACTTCCATACCGTAATAAGCACCTCACTGATGCTTGTTTGGGAGGGGGTGGGGACTGTTTGTTCCACAAATAAACACAAATCTGATGGTTTGCTGAAGAAGTGATTAAGTTGGGAGAATGATTTCGTTGCGGAGAAATCTATTTTTAGACGTTAAGGAGGCTTCGTGAGGCCGAGTGCACCAGGACAAATATTTTTGAATGCCTGATTTAGCTAAGCAAATTATCTGGGTGGCTACACGCCCACGTCTCCAAAACATGAAAAAAGGGTTCATTTGCCTCTTAAGGCACGCTCATGAGAACAAAACAAAAAAAACAAAAAAAAGAAGAAGGAGACAAAGAGGAAGGCTATCTATCCATCCATCCAGCCTGGGCAATATATTGATTTTTTTCAATTAATTTGAGTTTTTTTTATTGCAAACAATTTGAAACATATTCAAATCTAATTTTTATATGTTTTCCTCCCTTTTCCCTTATTTCCGTCACAGTGATACACGCACAAGCCCACCAACATGGCTACCGCTAAAGAGAGCGAAAGGTTTGTTCAAAAGAAAGGAACCGTATCGTCAGTGGTTTGGATCTGGTTTGGGTTTGCGGCGACGGACGTGGAACAAGTGACGGCCTGTTGCAAAGTTTGTGTAAAGCCCACTTGAACAAAACACAGCCGTAAAAAACAAACTTATTCCAGCATCTAAAACAGAAGCGGGCATCCAGCCGGGTGGGAGCAAGGCCAATCTTTCCAAGGGGAACACGACCGCTACAACCAACAAACTCCTGCTAAAAAGTAGCAATTTTTGTAATTATTTTACATTTTTTCCTAATATTTTAGAATTTTTAATCTAATATTTTTCTACTTTGTATCTATTTTTCCCTGTTTATTTATTATTTTCCTTTTTCTGTTACTATTTTACCACATTATTTTATTTATTATATTTTTATTTCTTTATTTTTTCCCAATAGTTTTACCCTTCAGTTTCATTTTTATGTACTATTTTGGAATACGTTTGGATTCATTTTTATATATTTTCTTTTACAGTTCCTCAGGGCTGTATTTAAAAAAAAATATTTTGGTACTTTCATCTGTGTAAATTCTGTTGATCGTTTCAAATTTCTTTTAAGGAGTTATTGTGTTAGTTGATGATATTTTTCCATTTTGTATGAATATGTGTATTTTGGTCTCGTATTTCTGTATGTTTCCCAACAATTCTACATTTATTTCTTTTTCGAAATTTCTAATTATTTTTGTATCTAATATTTTTTCTCTTATTTTTTTCCAATATTGTTGTACTTTTATCTACTAATTTTTGCCTGGTTATTGTATTATTCATTAACATTTCAACATTAGTTGAAAAACAAATTTGTTTTAATGCGTATTTGTTGTCCAGTGCTTCTGTAGTTTTTCCTAAACGATTTGCATTTTCGTGTATTACTTTTCTGTGTTGTCTATTTTTCACCTACTATTTGGACAAATATATTTTTAGCTATGTGTACCTAATGTTTTGAGTTTGCCACTGCTGTTAGCCAATCCCTGACGCAGGATAATTGTGACATATATTATTTAAGAAGGGCTGCATGGGATTATAACCACAAAATACATGGTCGTAGAGGACCACAATGTATCCCACAGGACTTTTTCTGCATTCCAATGCATTTTTTATGTGGGGGGGGTGACACATTCACATGCAAAAGCTATCAGGGACGATGGCCGCTCTTGATCGCCTAAGCGAGACGCAGTGCGCACGTTTGAGTCAGGCCCGAACGTTTAGCTAGACGTCCGCTAGAGAAAAGGCTCATTTGGTAAAGTTATCAGCAACATTTCCATCTGCTGTCCTAGCGAGACTTCACATGCATGATGCTCCACTTCTGTTATCTTGACAGAGTATCACCAGCACAATTGTGATGGCCAACACACGGAAATTGAAAAAGGGCCTTTTAGTTCTTGAGCAGGTCACAGAAATGCAGCCTTATAGTGAGGATCACAACTTCCTTTCTTGACAAAAAGTGAGTTTTTCATCTACAACTTCATTCGAGGAAGAGCACTACTTTTGTGTGTTTGTATATGGGCGGGGAGGGGGGTAGGGTTCCCCCTCGAAAATTAAGAACTTATTCTCTGAAAAAAAAAATTAGCACTTTTTTTCAAAAAAATACAAATTCATCCTCTTAAGATCGCTGCTTTTTTTTGTATCCAATACGTACACATTTCTCGAAAAAACAAAACAATGTTCAAATTCCTCCAAAAATGACTTGCTCTGAAAAAAAAAAAAACAATCTGGAAAATAAAATGTCCTCTTTAGTTCTTGAAAATATTAAAAATATGACTGTTGAAAAAAAGAATCTACTTTTTATTCCTGAGAAAGAAAATCAACAAATAATACTGTATTTTCACGAGCAAAAGTGAGTCCGGTTGTACTTTATTGAAGTATTTAACAATGTACTCACGATATTTTTTTGATCAATCCTCATGCACAAATCCATCAGAGCCCTCATCTTCTGTATCCGAAATGAACAGCTGGGCAAGTTCTCAATCAAACACGCCAGGTTCCCTCTCGTCATTGTCGGAGTCAGTCTCGTTGCCGTGCAGCTCCTCAGAAATGATGACGGCTTTTACAAAAGCTCGAACAACAGTGCAGGCAGACCCTTTAGCCCAAGAAGCCACAATCCATTCACAAATTGCGGCGTAACTTGCCCGGCGCTGCCTCCTAGTCTTAGTAAAGCTGTGTTCGCCATCTGTCATCCATGGCTCCCACACCGCTCGCAACTTCACTTTGAACGCCCTGTTTCCACCGATGTCCAGGGTTGGAGTTCCTCCGTCAAGCCTCCGTCAAGCCTTGCCAATGATGGCAAGCTCAGAGTTATTGCGCTCAGTCGAGTGGTGACTGTAGAGACGCTTCTCCCGGCTGTTCTTTGCTCATTAATCCATTGCTCGAGTTGGTCTTCCAACTCGGGCCACTTCGCCTTGTTTCCGTGGAAACTTAGCTTCGTCTTCTTGACTTGGCGGAACTCCTTTTTCCTGCTTCCTCCACTTGCGAACCATGGATTCGTTGATCTTGAATTCTCTCGCGGCTGCTCGATTCCCATGTTCCTCTGCGTAGCTGATAGCTTGCAGTTTAAACTGTGCTCCGTAAGCGTGTCTCTTCGTAGGTGCCATTTTCGGGGGTCCTAAGCCAAACCGATGTTTTGCACAATGCACATACCGGCGCTATATACCTACTGGGGGCGTGCCTTTAGTGTCCTCTGTCACGCGCACACTTCCCCCTTTAACGGCCACATGCTGTCCTCAGCCACGTCCATTTTTCCTCTATATAAGCAGCGTGTCGGCATGAAAGGCTCCCAGTCAGTCAAGCGGAGCGCTCATCACACGATAACATTTATAGATTTTGGCACTCGGTGCACACATAAGTCGCACCGCATTATAAGGCGCCCTGTCCATTTTGGAGACAATTTAAGACTTTTAAGTGCACCTTATGGTTGTGAAAATACGGTACTGCTATTTCTCAATAATACGACTATTCACAAAAATGGGACTCTAAAAAATTTATTTATTACTTTAAAAAATATATAAACAGTATATGACTATTTTACATGACTAAGATTACTATTTACACACTATTTATTTAAAAAAAAATTTTGAAGAAAAGTGACTATTTTTGGAAAATACAACTTTTTATTCTTACAAAACTTTACCTTAAAACACGTAAAACCTTTAAAAAAAATACAACTTCCTTGGAAAGAGTAGGGCTTTTTTGTAGAGGAAAAAAAAACAAAAAAAAATGTTAGACTTGAAAAATATGGCTTTATTCTTGGGAAAAAATGGTTTCAACAGAAAAAAAATTTAATCTTAAAACTTGTAATCTTTTTTTCCTTGATAAAATACAGATTTTTAGTCTTTAATTTTTTTTTATTCTTAAAAAATACGACTTTCCTTAAATAAAAACAATATATTTTTATTTTATATTTTTATTCCCATCCCAATTTTTTTTTAATTCTTTTACCACCGAAAGGTTCCAGTTTCTGGAAAAAAACGAGTACACGCAAATCCGAATTTAGAATTGCGCGCCTTCAGTGTAGTACCACGTTATGCCGTGACATGCTGGGCAGCACTGAGAACTACAAAATCTACATGCAGCTTAAGAGCAAGAAGAATGGGCAGAGAAGGTCCCCTACTAAGGAGAAGTAAGTTATTATAACAGTAATGTTGTATGCTCTGTTTGTATGGGTTCCTGCTCTCTGTGTGTTATAATTCCTGTAACATCTATGCTAATTTCTGAAATGACCTGGTTCGGGTCAACATTTTGACCTTAAATTACACAATGTTTAACTAATTGTATTTTGTTTTACGTGTCAGTTTTACAGTAGACTACAACTGTGAGTGGCAAACAGCTAGAAGCGAGCATGCATTGCCTTTTATTTGGAGAACTGTGCCAGTTTTCGTTTCTTTAAAGTGATGATATACGATAGTCTTCCATTTCTTGAGCGAGGGTGTGTGAACAGGTGCTAAGGAATATTTTAAAAAGTATGTTTTAAAGGCTTGCGTATGGAAAAAAAATATATATATACAAATTTTTTTTAAAAACAATTTCACCCAAAGGCACGACTAGAGGAGATAACAAAATGCTAATTAAGGCTTTCAGCTCCTCTAACGTCTTGCTGTATTTGTCAGTATTTGATCGTTTAACATTTCGTGTCGACCAGCGATATTACCGTACTGTCCAATTGGTGGGACGCCGAAAATGACGTAGTGGAAATTACATATCGGAAATGAAGCATTTTACCAAGCAGACAGCGGAGTGCGGCCATTTGTCTACGTTTGTAATTTTTATCTCAAATTGATCCGAATTTATTTTGACCATTTATGCTCCTTTACATTAACAGCGGTAGGTTATCCGAAATGCGGTGCAGGTTGATAAGGCCAGTGATCAGGTCAACACTTACGCCAGTGCAAAGTTGAGTGAGGAGACTCCGACTGGTGTGCTCGACGGCAAATTTTGCTTCAAAAGTCACCCCGATGGGAGTTTTGTGGAAAAAAAAAAAAAAAGGTAATTTGGATATATTGGAGTGCTGAACTCACTTTTCATCGAAACAAGTTCAAAACACCGTCTCAAAGCAAAATGTGGTACTACATGTGGTATATTTGGCACCTGTGATTAATCAAAATCCAGGTGTGATTAATCTGATAAAAAAAAAAAACATTGATAGCCCTGATGTACATACATATACATATAAATACATACACACACGCACATATATTCTTCTGATTTTAGTATTGTCATCTAATGCAGTATTTGTCATTTACTTCATATTTGTGCTTTTTATCCCATGAGTATTTCTCAAATGTTTGCACATTTCATCTAACATTTTGTAACACTTTGAGGATCACATTTGCCACAACAACTACAAATAAATATGCATTTGAATATTTTGATATTTTCCATCTGTTTCTGAAGTACTTCCTAAAACTTTTATAAAACAATTGCCATTTTTTTCCCCTCATGTTTTTATATTATTTTCAAATATTTTTGTGTGTGATCACAATTCTTTTATTTTTGCTACTATTTCTCAGGTATTTTTTCAGAATATTTTGAAATATTGTTTACCTTTTCTCAGGCATTTTCCCCCTTAATATTTTGTTATATTGTTTTATTTCAAGTAGGTTTATAATAGGTGGAGGAGTGGATGGAAAAACAAGTACAAATGATGGTTAACAATCACTTTCAGCCCTTTTCAAATCACGCAGATGACAACATTGACCCCAATAAAACAAGTTTCCTTACCCAGCAGCCTGTTGAGCTCGTCCACACTCATGTATATGTTGACGCTACGGTTGTTGCCGCTGTTGTCGTTGTCGAGCCCCGAAACCGATACGCCGAGGTCGAGGGCCCCTTCCAGCAGTAGCAGCCCGAGGAAGAAGCTCCCGAGCGACCGCCGCCACGGCACCACCGAGTGCGGCCATCCCCGGCGCTCGGACGGGCCGCCGGAGCCGAGCAGCGGCAGCCACCCCAACATGGCAGCGGTCCTCTGGCTCGCAAGTAGTCGTCCGCGTTCCCGGGTCTCCTTCTTCTCATCCGTAGGTGAACTTCCGAATCCCGGGGCGCGACATTCCTCGTCACTCTTCGCTCGTTCCCCCCGGCGGGCCTGTTATTGTCCTCGACGGGCTAATTTAGCCGAGGCGAGCTAATTTGGCTAACTTTTCAGTCTGGCTGCGGGCTCGAAGTTGGGATATTTCCCGACGTTCCCACCCGCCGCACATAACAACAAACCACTAAAACGAGCACATTTCGCCTCCACGGCTGTCGAAAGTGAATAAAAGTGTTCCGAAGTGGGACTAAGATGGCCTGTTTTCTCCCTCCACGGTCGTCCCAAGTCTTTCCCCACCGCCAGTCCGCCAATAGCTCAGTTTTCACAGGGAGAGCGCGCAGGGAGCCGCGAGAACGCGCACTGCTTTGGCTGTCTAAATGCTGTCTTCAGGTACTGTGGTAAATAAGGAGACTGATTTGGGAGCCCCTTTAAACAATTGAGCCACAACCGTAAATATGTAAGTTTTAACTGTGGTTTCAGCGCCACATATTTGCTATAGTACCCTCGCTACATCATAGTCGTCTAATGAGACATAACAATCCGATATGCGGACGAAAATGTAATTGTCACCAGAAATTACGATATTGACGAAGGTATCGTTCACTTCAAATGCCTCTTTACGTGCCTTTTCAGGAAAATTAGAGTTGGCGGAAGACTCATTCAATCTAAATGCGCCTTTACGCGCTATGGTAAAAACGACTTAATTAAAAAAAGAATACGACTCCTCATATAAAATTGTTACTTTTCTCCCGTCAAGATTATTTGCGTTCAAAAATGCAACTGACAGTGGAAGTTCTGATTATATTGAACGCATCATTTGAACTATCGTCAACGTGCCAAACAAGTGTAATAAAACACACACTGCCCAGGAGCAAAATTAATATAATTGTTGTTTTTTGTGTGTGTTTTGGGATTTATTTCTTACTTTTCAGGCCATAAGTATATATTTTTGTGTCACTGCATGAATAAAGATATGAAGAGTTCAAACGCAAAAGAAGACGTCCCCATTTTGTTTTTTTGTTTTTGGGTGTATTTAGTAAAATTTGTTTTTAATTTTTGGTTTCCGGTTGAAGCTAATAGTTTTGTTTTATAATAATCTAAGTTATTATAAAGGAACAGACAAGTCCAAGATTTTCACATAACTATAAAATGACAGTGAAAGGGTATTATGCTTTATGAGAAAAAATAAAATAGGCGAGTTTACGAGAATGCAACTCCAATCCAACTTTACTTGTTAGCATTTTATACATATATGATCATGACGATTGTTATCTTATCATGTTTTATGTACGTTATTCTGTCTGTCGAAGCACTTTGCAAACACGTTTCTAAAAGGTGCTATATAAATAAAGTTATTATTACAAGAAGAAAAGGCACAAATCCACAGGACATTTTAACATTTTTATTAATAAAATATTCACCTACAAAAACGGCCTATGGACACTATTTACAGCATAACGAGCAGCGATGCCTGCTAATACATAACAATAATAATAATAAAAAATAAAACAAAGATATTTTACAAAGAAAACACTGCGCCATCATCAGAGAGAGGGAGAGATGAATTCCTGCGACTCGCGATGAGATTGTCGAACGTCGTGGAGCTTGAAACGTTCCAGTGTGTCCTGACGGGATTGCGCGGCAACAACAACGCCAGCGCGACCTCGTCTTATCTTATCTTATCTTATAACCATGCTACTTCAAGTACATCATAAACACCAACGTGGATGTTTCCCCCGTGCCGGCCTCCAAGTGCTCTAGAATATAAAAACATTACATGTTAAATAACAGTTTGTGCATCATGGTTTCATGCTTCAATTCCCATTGACATTGTGCTCCTCCTTGTTGTGTGCATGCCTTGGCAACCAAAGGGCAGTATAATACTTACATAATAAATACACGAAGAAGACGGTCTCTTCTAAACTCAGTAAGCTGCAGTAAAATTAGTCACTTTTCGCAGAGGATAAATAATATATACCTGTGGGTATTGTTATATTGGCTGTCTACATGTGTTGCAGCACTGTTTGTGTTCGAATAGCTTATAACTACCGCAACGTCGATGCTATCTTTGTTAGCCAGTCTGGGCATTTCCCATTATGTGTTAGCATGAAGCTAGTTGGCTTCTTTAAGACAAAGTAATGTGGCATGACGCATAATTCTTTGTTTTATGTTTAGTTTTCCAGTAAACATCAACTGGGAGTGGCAATAAACAAGTTACCTGTACATTCACAATTTGTTGTGAAGTTTGCTGCTGCCATCTGGCGGTGGAGTGCCTGAACTTCACTTGTATGTCAAAATTTTGCTCGCAAGATAGCAAATAAAATTGGGCACACAACGGTACCGCTGTACAACTTTATTCTTGCAAAATTACTAATAGCTCCCCCCGCCCCCCCCCCCCCCCAAAAAATACAACTTTACTTATTACTTTGTTTTCACTATTATTTTTGTCAGCTAGCCATTACATGGTTAGCTTTACTTTAGCAGCTAACTTTACAGTCGACACCGGTTGTTTTATCTACTTTCTTGTTTGACCATTTATTTTTCACAATGCCACTAAAGTAAACAAACCTTCACTGTTGTCTGCGTGTTCTTCTGACTGTTACTGGAGGAGGTAATACAAAAAATTAAAATTAGGAGATGGTTTTATTGAATTTTATTATTATTATTATTATTGTGACATCTGGTTTGAACTCACCTTGACTTTTCCTCGGAAGCGTCGAGTCGCAGACTTCTCGGTAGCAAACATCTTGCTGCACTTTATAGATTCTTTTGTACCTGAAAGAACAACAAAAGGAACAAAGGAGAATTAGAAAACAAATGACAACAAGAATAAAGTACGAGATTAATGTTGAACTCCAACAATGTTTAAAGATTTTATTTATTTTTTATGAAAATGAGTTTTCTTGCAAGATGACTACTTTAACCAAAACAAAACTTTATCCTTGAAAGATTACTGCTTTAGTTCTGAAAAATATTTTTTTCCCCATTTAAAAAAAGACTTTATTCTTGTAAGATTAGATCAGATAAGACTTTTTTTCTCCAAAAAATTCTACTTTCTTCACATATGATATTTTCTTGAAAAATAAGACTAAAAATGGTCTTAATTTTAAACAATATTTTGACTTGTTTTCTCAGTTTTTTCTTTAAAAATAATGACTTTACTCTTCTAAGACAACAATTTTGATCCTTTAGATTATCCTTACACGTAATGGCAGACGTCGCCCTCCCACACGGGCACGCTCTTTGTCTCCGAGTAGAGGCGGGTGCACGGGTGAGGCACTCGCTGGCACGCTGTAATACACACACAAAATTTTACCATCTTCAACTCTCAATAACGAGAAACGGGCGTTCGGTATAGTAAAATAAAATGGAGTTCCGCCTGTGTAGGTAAACGTACACAGTTCACACTGCGCGCCTTTGAAGCCGGTGGCGCAGTCGCAGACGTGCGAGTCGCCGCCGCCGTTCGTGCAAGTGCCGCCGTTCAGGCAGGGCACACTCAGACAGTCCTGGGACGACTCTGGAAAACAAAACAAAACAAACATTTAATATAAGCCGCATGTAAAGATGTTAATTTGTACAATTTTATAATGTCACAAGTAGCATGTAAATGTCCACTAGCGCACAGTTTT
Source organism: Phyllopteryx taeniolatus (assembly GCF_024500385.1). Taxonomy (NCBI): domain Eukaryota; kingdom Metazoa; phylum Chordata; class Actinopteri; order Syngnathiformes; family Syngnathidae; genus Phyllopteryx; species Phyllopteryx taeniolatus. The sequence goes on from NC_084508.1 coordinate 5,294,427, forward strand.
GCCTCACTAGTGACATGTAGCTGTCCTACTAGTATGCCAGTTGTCCTACTAGAAGCATTTATTCACTATACTTTATATCCATCCTAAGGTCCATGTTCTAGTATGCACTTTGTCCTCACGAGTAAGTCAATGTCGTGCACTAGTAGAATGACTAGGACGCATTAGTAGAACGACTTTGTCTTACTAGAAACGTTTTTTCCAGTACTACCTTTCACTACTGAATGACATTTCTGGACGCTAGTAGGACAATTTTGGCATACTAGTAGGACAACGACATGTTATAAGAGAGAAAAAACAAGTTGACATCTGCATGCTACTACTATGGACAGCCATTTGAGAATGTATTCGATAGCCTTGTTGTAAAGGCCCAAGAACAACTGCACGACACTGACCAGGCTTTGCCTTGGACGCGGTCTCCTCTTGAATCTCCAGCGCCAGGCTGATTTTGTTTGTGGTCTCCTCCATCCTCTCCAATGGAACCGGCGGCTGGGGTTCTGCCGGGCAAAAACATACAGATTTTATAGGTGGTGTGAAAGGGGCTTCTGATACTACTTCCCAAGACGGAAAATTCCCAGGTTGACCGCTATGTTCAACAGGTGTCAAACTCAAGGCCCCGGGGGCCAGATGGGGCCCGCCACATCATTTTACGTGGCCTGTGAAAGCATATTATGTGCGTCTACTTCATCTTTGTTGCCAAAATCTGTTCCAAAATTGCAAATTATCTTCACTTTTAATAACACTGAGATTCCAAACATGTTTTCTGACCAAAATAGTTTTTAAAAAATAAATTGAACAATATTTGAACAGATTGTTTTCCTTGACTTTGTATTCCAAAACTAGTAATCCATTAATTTGCGATTATATATTGATATGGTTTCACAGTTATAACGGCGCTCTAAGGGAAACTATAACTAGAACGTGGCCCGCACCAAAAATGAGCTTGACATCTATGGATTATAAAATTGTATTGCCTTGAGATACGAGCGACCCGACTTACGAGTTTTTAGAGATACCAGTCGTCGTCTGGCGGATTGTTTTTGGGTTTGAGTTGCGAGGAAAAATTTGCGATGTGAGCGCTGTATGCAAAGCAGTGAACTCAATTCACTTCACAGCAAGCAGCAGTCAACAATTCTTCATCTCGAGTGCCACTCCAGCTTGAAGTTCACTTTCAGACGAAACATAAACCAACGAGAATTGCATGTATATTAAAACAAACACCTCGATTTGCCTTAGGGAAGTCCATTTAGCTTAATGTTAACAAACTACACAAAATGCCATAGGAATAGCATCAGTGTAGCTTAATAGAAAAATGTCTCCTATAACTGGAGCTTACTGAGTCGGTTGCAAAACTCTTCTGTATATATACTGCCCCCAGGTGGCCAAGACGTGCACAACAGAAAGAGCAGCACAATCTCTATTGAATTGAAGCAAAACACATGGCAAAAAGTGTTTCATTCTTTACATTCTATTGAATTATTTCATTACTGTATGTTTTGATAAATGACAATATTCTTATTTAAAAAAACTACAAAAATGTTTTTTTTTTGGGTGGAGGCTGGAACAAGTTAATGGCATTTCCACTCATTTCAATATGGAAAGATGATTTGAGATGAAAAAAAATGTCTTTATTCTTAAAAAAAATATATTCTTGAAAAACATACTTATTTTTGAAAACAAATCTAAGATGAGTACTTTTTTAACTTTAAAAAACCCGAGAAAAATACAGCTTTTGCTACAAAAATGCAACTTGACTTGAAAAATACAAAAACAATAAAAAAACAACTTTTGTCAAGAAAATCAATAACTTTCTACACTAGAAAAATAAACAAAGAAGATGACTACTTTTACAATACAACTTCCTCTAAAAAAAAAAAATGATAAAAGAAAGACGATTTTAGATTTGAGTGTTTTGAGTTGCAAGCGTGTTCACGCAATGAATGAAACTCATCTCTCAAGACACCACTGTACTGTACTGTACATGTTGTATAAGATGACTTTCTACAGTAACTTTGAATGTCAGAGCCCTATAATACAGTGTTGAGTCACGCATGTGATCATTTAGGAACCGATGATGTCATCTGCAGCATGATTCAATTACCAAAGCAAAAGAACAAATCTTAACATGTCAAAAAACAACAAAAACAACACAAGAGATGCTTTTGCCTAATGTAGACACACATGGAACGACTTAAGCAAGAGATTTTTTTTAGGGCCTCCTCAACATAAACAAATGTCACACAAATACGCAGATGTAGAAAAACTAGAGCGGAAAAAAAAAACAACCTGAAACGCGACTACCATACATAGCCCAAACTATATCAAAATCTAAATACTACTGAGGTAAAAGTAGCAAAATGCCGGCTTTTACAGGTTGCGTAAAAAGAGGCTTTCTGTGTTGCTGCACTGTTTGTGTTCAAATATCAGTTGCTTAAAGGGTTACTGTATGTATTGTATGTGTTAGCATTAGCATTAAGCAAGCCGACTAAAGGCTAAGTAAGCTATGTGCTTGTTTTAAATACACTATGTAAGTCTCTTTGTTTTACATTAAGTTTGATAGTAAACTTCAACTGGGAGTGGGATTAAACATTTTGAAGCCTCTTTTTTGAAGAATTAGTCACTATCGGTCAAACTGTAGCTTGTTGAAGCTGTTAAGTCGGGTCACTCGTATGTCAAGGCACCGCCATATTTAGTATTGTTGCGTTTTCGCTTACTGGGCCGATGCCGAATGACTTTTCTTGGCAAGTTTGTGAACTTGGCCGTGATCTTTCCCCTCCTGTCAATCAGTTCAGTGTACCTGCAGAGAACATCCATATCAGTCCCAATATTTTTATAGTTGTGTAAATGCTGCGGAACAAATCTTTTTATGATTATTGCTCCCACTTTTTCACATTCAACTGCTTCATATTTGTTGATTCATTTTGATGTGTTATTGTCGTACCTCTGTTCCGCGTCGACGCCCAGATCCTGAGGCTGAGACGGCCTTCGTCCTGCCTTGGTTGGTCGTTCTCTTCTTCCGGACCTGGCCTCCATCGGCACTGAGCCCAAGGAAACGTAAACAGGAAGTGTGTTTTTTAAGAGATCACATAAAGCCTGATTCCAGATTGGAGAGAGGGGAGGTTTTTTTTTTTTGGGTTTTTTTTTGTCCATGAAAAATTTCATTAACTCGAAAAAAAAAGATTCAGAGCCATAACAGAAGATTTGACATTCCTCTGCCTAGGAGTTCTACAAAGAATACATCCAAGTAGGATATTTTAAAGTCAGTATGAAAGGAGCTTCTGATACGACCTCCAAAGACGGAAGAATTATTGGGTGCCCGTATTATTATTGGGTGCCGCAGAGAAGAAAGTCAGAAAATGTACAGGTAGTTTGAAAGGGGCTTCTGATACTACCAAAGAAAGCGAGAAATTCACAGGTTTGATTTTGGCTTTTTGCTTTGTGTCAGTGCCGTTTAAAAAAAACAAAACGTCAGCACTTACAGGTATTGTGAATGGGGCTTGTAATACTACCTCTGAAAACGTAAAATTTGCCGGTCGACTTCGTCCCCCCACTTCATGTTGTTGCTGTTTATCCAGAATATGTAAAAATGTTGGCATTTTCACACTACCTGTGTGGAAGGGGTGTCTGTTTCTACCTCTGAAGGTGGAAGAATCCCGCGTTAACTTTGTCCCCGTGTTCTGTCAGTGCAGCTTATACAGAATAAAAATGTCAGCATTCACAGGTCGTGTGAAGGGCTTTTGATACGACCTCTGAAGGCGGAAAATTCACCCCCGCATTCTGTGTCGGTGCCATTTATACAGAACGGCGAGACAGGAAAAAGAGCACTACCAGCATTTACATGTAGTGTGAAGAGGGGTTTGGGTAAAATCCCGGGTTGACCGTGTCGGTGACGTCTATACGGAACAGCAACACAGAAAAAGCCTTAATGTGGGATTTTACACATAGTGTGAAAGTGGAGTCTGATACTGCCTCTGAAGGTAGTGAATTCCCGTGTGGAAAAATGTCAGTTTTACAGGAAGTGTGAAACAGATTTCAGAGACTACCTACGATACCGTAAAATTCCCGGATTGACCGCATGTTGGTGCCGTTTATACAAAACAGCGAGACAGAAATACCGGCATTCATAGCAAGTGTGAAAGGGGCTTCTAATACTACCTCAGAAGGCGGAAACATTTGGGGTTGACTTGTGGTACTCACAGGTGGTGAAGTCCAGATATTGAGGCTGGCTGTGGATCTGCTCCTGTCCCACTTTCTTGACGGAAGTGAGGGCGAGGCGGTAGAGCTGAGCCGGCGTCAGCTCTCGCAGGGTGTACGAGCCCAGCAGACCGCTGGGCAGAAAGCGGCTCCTGGTGGTCAGCCCTCGCGTCACGTTCACTACGAAGCCGTTGGGTACGAGCCCCGGGTGGTGGGTCCAGGTGATGGCGGCCGCGTTGGCGCTGACGTGGGCCAGCGAGAGGTTCTGCGGTGGGAGGGGCCCTGAAGGCAACACAGCAAAACATAAATGTGTATTTTAAAAAATTATTGAGTTTCTCGAAAAATACACCTTTTTCTCTGGAAAAAATACAATTGAATACATTTTAAAAATCCTTGAAAAATACAACTTTCTTGGAATGAAAACTACTTTTTATTATTGAAGAAATGCAACTTAATTTAAGATTAGCGGTACTACTTTTTCTCTTCAGTCGAGGAAAACGCAACTCCCGAAAAACATGCTTCTATTCTGGACAAAAAAAAATAATTATCTTGAAAAAAATTTATTTCAAGATTGTTACATTTTTCACAAAGAAATACACATTTCATTGAAAATAAATCTTGAAAGCACAACTTTTCTCTTGAAAATAAACTTTTTATTCTTATAAAAATCAACTTGAACATTACTAATTTTTGACAAAAAAATGAAAAATAACTTTTTTTTTTCACAAAGAATACAACTATCTTCCAAAAAAATCTTTGTTGAAGAAAAATGTGCCTTTATTCTTGAAAAAATTAGATGGTATGCTATGGCAGCATTTTATAGTCAATCCTCAATATATGTGGAACATACATAAAAAACATTCATTCATATATGCTCTTTGTTGTATGAAGCAGTTATCAATGAAAGAGAAGGTCTGGAGTCCTCACCAGTGGATCAGAGATGTTCCGGTCACAGCGTATGTGACTTTTTATTCATGAAAAATATGGTTTTATCCTTGAAAAAAAAAAATCTCTACGAAAAAAAAACAACATTTTGTAAACTGTAAAATACTTTCTTCCCCCCAAAATCTTGAGAAAAATTCTCGAAGAATGTGACTGTTTATTCTTGAAAAACAAATTTTCTCTCGAAAAAAACCTTTTTATTCATGAAAAATATGGTTTTATTCTTGAAAAATAATCTGTAGGGGAAAAAAAAAATTTTTATTTTTGAAAAAATAAACTTGTAAGATTGTAAAATACTTTCTTTCCCCCAAAAAATCTTGAATGTGACTTTTTGTTCTAAAGAAATATGGCTTTATTCTTGAAAAATAACTTTTCTCTCGATAAAACAACTTTTTGTTCTTGAAAAACTACTTTCTAAAAATAGGACTTGAATTTTAATAAATATGAATTCTCATGTAAAAACAATGACTTTTTAATTCTTGAAAAAAAACATTTTGCATCCCGGTACATCGCATAATTTTAAACAGTCGTGGTTTTTTTTGTTTTGTTTTGTTGTATTTTTTTTTTTTTTTTTTTTACAGCTTACATGCAGGGCACCACTGAGCTCTACTGGAAACGATGCTGCATGTAACTAAGAGCAAGAAGAAGACGCAGAGGACATTTCCCTAAGCTGCAGTAATAACAGCGGACTGAATATATGCTCATGAGTATCGTTGTGTTTGTTTGTGTACATTGCTGCTCCGTGTGTTAAAGTAGCAGTTTAAATGTTTATAATTACCGTAACATCTGTGCTAATTTCTGTTAGCCCATCAATGGCCTTTTACATTACACGTTAGTATTAAGCTAGCTGACTTTCGTAGGGAAAAAAAAAAAAAGTAACCTACGAGTCCAAAATTGCAAGGGTCCTGCAGAGTGGCTCGTGGAAGGAAACTCATCGGGTTTGAGTCCACTTTGGGTCAGCACGTCCACTGTATACATGTGTGCAGGAAGTAGAGAACTGAAAAGAACATTACAGTAGTTGTTACATTACAACATGGAGAGTTACGCAACCGCTTCTTCTGGTGGTGGGAAAATGCACACGCTGGCCAAACAGAGCCTTTTAACACAGGCAACTCGACAGTATGACAAATACATACTAGCTAGCTAGCTAAATGGTAGTTAGCTAGATTCCGCGCCAAATGAAGTGATCTGTGAATGCTTTGCTGTGTGTGCAGGGTCTGACCTGAAGGTGTGTAGGTTGGTAGGCAGAGTCTGACCTGAAGGCGTGCTCGCTGGTGCTGGCGTTGAGCAGGGCCGTGCGCGCTTCTCCGCCATCTTCGGGCGTCAGCGTGACTCGTACCCCGCTGACTGGCGCGTGGCGAGCCGTCTTGAGGTTGAGGCTCCAGCTCAGCCACACCTCAGACGACGAAACGTTCAACACCTGGAGATGCTCCACAGGCCGAGGCCCTTAGTTTTGAACGCAAACAATTCAGTTGACACGGGCACAATCGTTTGAAAGTTTCAAGAAGCCGTCAGGGGCGTCATTCTCACACATACTACAAAAATGCTCTCACACAAACAACTGAAAGTCTCTCACAGGCACTACTGAAACTCTGTCCCACACACACACAACTAAAACACATATCACATGAGAGCACTTGGGTAAACTGTATGACAGCATTACAGTACATAATGAGAGCGCATTTCAATTGGTGTGAACGCAAACATTTTTAGTAGCGTGTGAGAGTGTTACAGTTGTATGTCTAGTGTAGCGTGTGTAAACAAAGAAAATTGGTAGTGTTTGTGAGATTTCCGCAGTGTAAAATACTGTATTTTCAGTAGTGTGCTTGAGAGCATTTTCGAAGTGAATGTGAATTTTTAGTAGTGCATTTCAGTAGTATCTGTGTGAGAGCATTTCAGTAGTCTCTGTGAGACAAACGTGTAGCGTGTCTGTCACTGACTGGTGCGTATGAGGGCGGTGGCTGGCATGCTAATGTGGTCGCTGTTGGCGTTGCGCTTGAAGGAGTAGGTGGAGATGTTGTAGAGCAGGCCGGGCACCAGGCCTCGCAGGACGTGCCGCCGCCTCTGCCGGTCCAGGAAGTCTACTTTGCGGGCGCCTCCGCGGCCGTGCGGCGCGTACGTCACCACGAAGCCGCTCAGCCAGGCCGCCGTCGACGCCTCCGGCTGGTCCCAGCGCAGCTCCATCTCGCTCTCCTCCACTCGCTGCACGTGCAGGCCGGAGGGGGGCAGCAGATCTGGGAACAGTTGGCAGAATATGACGACCAGCAAGGGTAACCGTCGTAACATTCACAGTGGGACGCCACGCGGTTAGAAAGTTTTTCGCATACAGTTATGGAAACAATTATTAGACCATCCTTGTTTCTTCGGTTTCTTTTGCAGTTTTACAGCCTACAACAAAAGGTACCTTTATTAGGTCAACTATAAGGATGACAACAATAATAGCTCCAATTTAATTTAGTTTAGTTTAATGTAAGAGCCATTTTCCACGGTTTTCTTGATAGTAACCAAAATGACTGGCAATACAATGTCAAAAAGGACAAAGTATTATAGAATCAGCTGTGTTTTGTCGTGTTCATTGTATTCTTCAGGTAATATACTGTACCTTTAGTGGTACCAGGCATTAAAATTGAGAAACAAAACGTCTAATACTATTTTCCATGACTCTATATTTGTGCTCAGGTAATTAGTAAGTAAGTAAGTTAGTTAGGTAGGGAGTAAGGTAGTTTGGTAAGTCAATATGCAGGTTGCTAGCTAATTTGGTAAGTAGCCAAGGAGGTAGATAGTCTGATAGATAGATTAGTATCTAAGGACTAAGCAGGTCAGCGGTTAGTTAGTTAGTTAGTTTAGGTAACTCGAAACTCCACATTGGTAGCTATAATGGAAGGCAGGGAGGTTGCGAGGAAGATGGTTAGGTAGGTGTAGGTAGGCAAATAGGTAGCGAAGGAGCTAGGTAGCTATGTAGTTTGGTAACAAAATAAAATAAGGCAATCAAATAAAATAGATGTCAGACCTTTCTCACAGTCTTTCCCGGTGTGTCCGGCTTTGCACACACAGTTGTAGTTTCCTCTCCTGTCGCTCCTGCACTCGCCCCTGCTCCTGCACGGATGCAGTACACAGGGGTCCTCCACTGGGGGGCGACACATGCAAACACTTGCCACAAGGCTGCGCCCAAAAACGTGTGAACCGGCTGAACTTGAGGAAGAGGAAGAGGAGGGAGGGGGGAAAGGAAAGCCACTTACACATCTGGCACTGGTCGCCGAAGAAGCCATCTTTGCACGTGCACACGTACGTCTTTTTGGAGCTGCGACACACGCCGCCGTTCATACACGGGTTGGACTCGCAGCTGTCCTGCTCTGCGCATGCACGCACACACACACATGCACGCACGCACACAATGTGATGATGACCACGTTTGAGGCCTCTGTTTCGTAATGTAAACAGTATAGTCAACATGAGCACAACCGCCTGAAAGTATTAGATGCCACCAGGAACATCAATGAGGATAACCGCTCACACATCGTAATAAAAGGTTTTCACACAAATATCTGCAAACCTCTCACACACTACTAAAACACGTATTTCCATATATAGGAGAGCGCTTAAGTATGTGTGGGCCAAGTTTAGCATATTCGATAATACAAATGCACTATAATGTATGGGAGCAGGTGAGAGGTAAGTTATTTTTAGTTTTTGTGGTTGACTTCTTTTTCTACTTTTTCTTTTGAATGCCAGTGAAGCGTGTTGAAGGTGTACCTGTTTGGCAGTGGCGGCCTTTGAGGCCCGGCGGGCAGCGACACAAGTACGATCCCGGCCCGTTCTCGCAGGTTCCTCCGTTCTTGCAGGGCTCCAACAAGCACTCGTTAACGTCTGAGACAGAACAGAGTAGAAATAAAATATAGTATAAGCAGGCTCAGCACAACACACTTGTTTATACAGTACGTACAGTGGAGCTGGAAAGTATTCACAAGCTTTGACTGTTTATTTTTTTTTAAATTAACTTTTACCTGTTGTCATTATGGGGAAGATATTAATGAAGCTTCACTTGTCCGACATTTTATGTTGCAGCCTTACTTCAAAATTGATTCAATTATTTTTATTTCCCCAAAATTCTACATTCAACACCCCAAAATGACAATGTAGATTTGTATTTTGTATTTATGTAAGCATTTTATTTAATTTTAAAATAAAATAAAAATAACAGAAACATAATTATGACAATGAGACTTAAAAAAAAAACAACACTTTTTCCCACTTTATTAAAAATTTAAATTCACAGAAATAACATCAGAAAGTATTCACAGCCCCGCGACCCGGGTGAGGATAAGCGGTAGAGAAAACGGATGGATGGAAGTATTCACAGCACTTTACCTTTTCCACATTTTGTTCTACAACCTTATTCCAAATTGGATTTCATTCCTCAAAATTCTACACTCAAAAATCCAATCATGTCAATAATCTTTTTTTTTTTTTTTTTTTAAAAGATTTTTCCACTTTTATTAAAGTCCCTGTAAAGTGAACATAATCACAAAAAAATGAAGCCATTGTCTCCGCTCTCAAATGCTGAGGGCGTGTCCACCAGATGTGTGACACCACTCTATCTAGCAACTCTCTTATGTCTACACATCCCTTACATGTTTTGGGCACAAAAATATAGTCGTTAGCTATGTAGGCGTTAGCTAAATATAGGCGTTAGCTCACAGGCTATATCTCCACAACTGAGTACTACGTCGTTCTCAGTCTTTGCACGTTTTCAGCAATTCGAACATGTATAATTTATTTAGAAACCAACCTCTGAAAACACTTCACATGGTATTCAAATAAATAACTAAAAAATAAGCACTCACCTGTCTGACACTGTTTTCCACTGAAGCCTTGTTGACAGTCGCACAGGTAAGACCCCCCGTGGTTGTGGCACTTCCCGCCGTTGAGGCATGGCTCAGACGAGCACTCGTTGAGTTCTGGAGAAACACGGATACGACAAACTGGCATCGATTGAGCATTTTTTCCCCATATCACATCCAGTTTAAGGTCCATGTACACTGAGTGAACCATGGGAGCATGACCGACGGCTACGAATAGCAAAAAAGCCTCCCTCAAAAGGTTTGTAATTGTCTGAAGGTGCCACAAGATGGCAGTAAAGCACTACTTCTGTCTAAATGAAACTCTTCAACTCACTTCAACACTGTATTGTTATGGTTGAATATAGTTTTTCAACGAATAACGTAGGCTAGGTTCCACAAAAAAAATCAAATAAAAATCTGCCAATGTCCTAGTAAATTGATACAAGCTGAATATCAAGGATATGGAATAAATGCACAAATGGCTTTCCATATTTGTACAGGTGTTGTGACGCACCTTCGCAAACGGGGGGCTGGCTCCAGTCGCCCTGCACGCCGCAGACGCTCTGCGTGGCTCTGGGCACTGCCACGTATCCCGCCTGGCACAGGTAAACGGCGACCGATCTCGGCAAGGTGGACGAGAACTGAACCTCGGCGTGCTTCACCTGCGGGGGCGGCCCGCAGCCCACCTCTGGAATATCAACAACAATGTAGCTTTTGTTAGCATGTTAGCATTGACTCATCACATTTTTTTCAAGAAAGAAGTTTTAACAACAAAGACGTAACCCTACAAAAGCCGCTCAGGTATACATTTATTTTAGAAAAGTCATAATAATTACAAGAATAATTTCGTATTTTAGGAAAAACACTTGTATTGTTTCAAGAAAAACGTTTTTATCAGGGGAAAAAGTCGTAATCCTACAAGAATATTTTTTGTACTTCATATCGTAATATTGTATTACAAGAATAATGTTGTAGTTATTCAAGAAACATTTTTATATATTTTAATATAATGTTGACATTGTTTTTCAATAAAAATATTTTTTAAAATATTTTTAAAAAAAGCTTGCATTGTTTGAGGTCCTGGGGGTTGTAGGACTTCTTCCTAACTCAAAAAAAAAAAAAGAGAAACTATTCACCACAGAAAGAATCGAAAAAAGCCTTTTTTCCAGTGAGGAGGCAACTTCCTGATTCATGTTCGAATTGTCACTTGTCACTAGGCAGAATTCATAGGGCTCAATGCCAACAGCTCTATGGGCCAATCAAATTTTTGTTTTATTTGTTTTTTTTTTTTTATACAAGGCAGTCACCCCCACTACAAAGCACAGGCAGATTTTAGTTTTTTGGTATTTTTTTAACACATAATTTACCGATTCAATCACTGCTCTCTATTAAACATAAAATAAAATATACAGTATAATGTGAGGTTGGGCCACCAGGACATTGTAATGGCAACAGTGGCACATTGAGGCTAAAGTGAGCTCCGTGTCAGCGCTCATGTGTCCTGGGCTTCGACTTGAAATAGCTTTGACTCGCTTCTATATCGGAACATACTGCTACAGGGCAGCAACCAATGCTAAGATTAGCTTCACATGAACACAGCCAGGCTCATCGGACCACCATCCGCTGGATTAAAAGTGGAATATTACCAGAATATTGTCCTATTATGGGGTCGAGGGGATGTAATACTATAAGATTTAAATCAAAGTTTAACGAGAAAAAAATATATATCAACTTTTTTTTTTTTTTTATTCTGAGTATTATGAGAATCTTGTATTTTTTACAAAAAAGTTTGGGATACAAAATTGTAATCCAATGAGAGCAATGTATTTTTGGGCAAAAAAAAAAATCAATCTTAATAATGCAAGAATGACGAAAATACATTTTGGGAAAAAGTAAAATTTTTGACAGGAAAAAAGTCAGAATATTAAAGGTCATAATATTATGAGGAAATAATGTATTTTTTAAAGAAAAAATGAAAAATTTGGATAATAAAGCCACATTTTTATGAGAAAAATTCCACCATTTTCTCAATTCAGAATTACTATCTATCTACTATTGGAATATTATGAGAATATTGTATTTTTTTAAAGACAAAAGTTGCAATATTATCATAATCAAGTCGTATATTTATGAGAAAAAAAATCCATGTCGCAAGAATAACAATGTTTTTTTGAGAAAATCTCTTATGCTAACAATATTGCTTTTTTTCGAGGAAAAAAGGGAGTATTTTCTGTCGTACCTTTTAAGAAAAGTTTGGGAATAAACAAATTGCAATCTTATGAGAATTTTGCATTTTTTTCCTGAAAAACAAATAGTAATACCAAAAGAAAAAAAAAGCTTGTTTTTAAAAAAGGTTGTTTTTTTTGCCAGGAAATCTTTTTTTTTTTGGGGCGGGGGGTCATAATATTATGAGAATAAAGTTGTATTTTTTCATACATTTGGGGGGAATTTTACAAAAATGCTGTATACGTCTTTGATAAAAATAATATATTTGAATACAAATGTGTTTTTGCTGACCTGCGTGATGATACGTGGTGGCAGTGTTGACCTCACAGTGTCTTCCAGTGAACGAGTCGGTACACTCACACTTGTACTTCCCGATGTAGTGGAAGCACGTTCCTCCGTTCACACACGGACTGGATGCACACGGATCAGGCTTCCCTAAATGACAGTTTTTTGTATTTAGTTTTTTTGTGAATTCATTCAAAATCAACAAAATAAATGTGCAAAAAAGTGAAGCGCTGTAAATACATTCTTCACACAACTTCACTTTTTCCACATTTTGTTGTTACAGCCTTATTCCAAAATGCATTAAAAATCCAAATTTCCCCTCAAGATTTTACACTCAACACCCCATAACAACAGTCCATCCATCCATCCATCCAGCCATCCATTTTCTATCGCTTATCCGAGGTCGGGTCGCGGGGGCAGTAGCTTTAGGACGCCCAGACTTCCCTCTCCCCAGCCACTGCCCCCAGCTCTTCCGGGGGGATCCCGAGGCGTTCCCAAGCCAGCCGAAAGACGTCTCTCCAGCGTGTCCCTGGGGTCTCCTCCTGGTGCGACGTGCCCGGAACATCTCACCGGGGAGGCATCCGAATCAGATGCCCCAGCCACCTCATCAGGCTCATCTCGATGCGGAGGAGCAGCGACTCTACTCTGAGATCCTCCCGGATGACCGAGCTTCTCACCCTATCTCTAAGGGAGAGCCTGGACACCCTGCGGAGGAAACTCATTTCGGCCGCTTGTATCCGGGATCTCGACCCACAGCTCGTGACCATAGGTGAGGGTAGGAACGTAGATCGACCGGTAAATTGAGAGCGTCGCCTTTCGGCTTAGCTCCTTCTTTACCACAACGGACCGATACAAAGTCCGCATCACTGCAGACGCTGCACCGATCCGCCTGTCGATTTCCCGTTCCATTCTTCCCTTACCTGTGAACAAGACCCCAAGATACTTGAACTCCTCCACTTGGGGCAGGATCTCATCCCCGACCTGGGCACGCCACCCTATTTCCGACTGAGGACCATGGTCTCAGATTTGGAGGTGCTGATTCTCATCCCAGCCGCTTCACACTCGGCTGTGAACTGCTCCAGTGAGAGTTGGAGATCACGGCTTGAAGAAGCCAACATAATCACATCATCTGTAAAAAGCAGAGATCCAATACTGAGGCCACCAAACCGGACCCCGTCTATGCCTCGGCTGCGCCTATAAATTCTGTCCATAAAAGTTATGAACTGAATCGGTGACAAAGGGCAGCCTTGGCGGAGTCCAACCCTCAATGGAAACGAGTCCGACTTCCTGCCGGCAATGCGGACCAAACTCTGACACCGGTCGTACAGGGACCGAACAGCCCGTATCAGGGGGTTCGGTACACCCCCCCACCCAAAGGCGGCTACCCTCTCGTACACCGGGGTGAACCCCAACGTACAGGCGCTGAGCCGGGGGGCAATAAGTATACACACACCAGCTCGGGCTCCTTCCCTGCCAGAGAGGTGACATTCCACGTCCCTAGAGCCAGCTTCTCTCGCCGGGGATCGGATCGCCAAGTTCCCTGCCTTCGGCCGCCGCCCAGCCCGCACTGTACCCGACCCTTATGGCCCCTCCCATAACGACAATGTGAAAAAAAAATACGGGGAGATTTTTGCAAATGTATTATAAAATAAAAAAGAAATAAAAAAGTGCGTGAAGGCCCACTCACCCACTTCACAGTGTTTCCCGGTGAACCTGTAAGGACACACACATTTGTAGTTGCCCGCTTCCTCCTTGCACGAGCCTCCGTTGCGACACGGACCGGATGCGCACGTGTTGAGTCGCACTGCAACGACACGTGTGGAAAGCCATTTGAGCATTAGCTAGAGTTTAGCTTAGCGTAGCATCGACAGCGTGCTAAAACAAGTCTTTAAACAAGCGTCTTATGTCATCTGGACTCTACTCACTATGTACTGTGTGTGTGTACGTGTGTGTGAATGTGTATATGTATATATATATATATATATATATATATATATATATATATATAAAAAGGAACAGGTTATCTTTAGCTTAGTGTAGTGACAGTATCCTAAAACTGGGGAAGGAAGCCTTTTCCGTTCAGTTGTCCACTGCATAGTACCAAATATAAGGACATGCTTAGCTTAGCTTAGCTTAGCTTAGCATGGGAACAATGTGTTTGAAAAATGTTTGTTTGAGCATTTCGTCAATCTCCTCCATATCTAGCTCAATGAGTACGGTACGCTGGTTGCTCTCACTTGTGTCAATAGTAGTATCAACTGCTCCATGCTCCTTGCGAGTGTTTTCATTTTGTATTTGCGAGTTTGGATGCTTGTTCATCAGGCTCCCTGGCCCTAGTTACCTTTCTCGCAGTGCTTGCCCCAGTGTCCGTGGGCGCATTGGCACGTGTATCCTCCGTCGCGCTCGTAGCAGTAGCCGCCGTTGAGACACGGGGTGGAGTCGCAGACCGATCGGGGCTGTACTGAAAAACACAAAGCGACACTTGACTGTGTTCCTTCCGTCACGTTAGGTTTTCAAAGACTATTACAGCAGGCCCACTAGAAAAAAATAAATAAATGGTTCCTGTAATATTAGACCTTTTTTCCTAAAATAAAAGGTGAGTAAGGAAAAAAAAAACTTTTTTCTTGCAAAATCTTTACTTTTTAATTTTGCCTTTATTTTATTAATATGACACTTTTCCTTAAAAAAATACAATTTTACTTACTAATACTTATTAATAATGCAATTTTACATGAGAAAAAATTATAAATTCTTATTATAGTAAGACTTTTTTTCTTGAAAAAATATTTTTATTTAGTAATATTTTGCCTCAGTCTCCCAAAATAAGAACATAATTCTGAAACATACAACATTCTTGTAATATTCTTATTCTATAATCTTTTCTTACCTAAAAATGTACTTAAAAAAAAAACATGTTTTTTATTTTCAGAATTTTGACTCAAATCTCTCCAAAATATTTGTTTTTATTGGAAAAGAGATACAACTTTGTTCTCTTAATATTACAATTTTTTCGGAAAAAGAGGCCTTTTTTCATATTAAAAATCAATCTTATTCTAAAAAAACTTCAACGTCTGTATTCTGTATTCTATTTTATGAAACACTGCCGCCTGGGCACTAACACTAGTAGAAGTACGTTTCTAAACGTCTTAGTGACCATGGTTAAGCTCTTACCATAAGGGTAAAAGTCCCGCTGGTCCAGTTCTGCGGCGCTGGTCTGACACGTGCACAGGTATGTGCCCCCGTACTCCAAACACGGACCCCCGTCGGGACACGGACGACTGTGGCTGCACGGCGTCTGCGTCACCTCTGAACACAAACCAAAAGTAAACACAAAGATTTTTAAGCAATCGTATTCATGGCTATTTTACAGTATACAGGTGTTGCGCGCCTTCATTGTAGTACCAAGTTGTGCCACACAACATGCCAGACAGCGCTGAGCTCTACTGGAAGAGATGCAGCGTAATTAATAGCGAGAGCAAGAGGCAGAGAAGTATGTTATCCTGCTCTCTGTGTGATAATATAGCAGTTGTTTGAAGGTTCGTAACATCCATGCTAATTTCCGTTAATCCGTGTATGGTGTTTTACATTGCATGCTAGCCTTAAAACTGCAGAATTTTGTTTTGGTTGAACATTTTGGTGTTTGAATATACAACGTTTAGTTCTCGTTTGTTTCATGGGTTAGTTTTAAAGGGCTTATAAAGGATAAATAGGGGGTTGACTGTAATAATAAAAGTCCAGATTTACCAAACTGGCAGTAGAGTCCCGTGTAGGAGGCGGGACATTGGCACGTCCCGTTGCTGTCCACGCAGACGCCGCCATTCTGGCACAGACATTCCTCTGCGCGCACACACACACACACACGGACGGCAAAAGTTAGCGATTGCTTTTGGGTGCTGATCCAAACGTAAACAAAAGGCAGGCCGCAGGACTGGAATGGAGAATGAATGGCGACCATGTGTCGCGGATACCGAGCGCCTTTCATCTTGTTATTGATTAGCTGTCATGTGACTTATTATTGTGTGAATGCTGAAGAGCATTCACACACACGTGTTATTCTGCACCAAAAAAAACGGATTATTTTGGCCATTTTTGTTTTTACATTCTAGTGGTTCCATGTTTTTGAACTGATTTAAACCAGTCCAACTTCCCACTTCAGGACATCCAGAAAAATTCTACATTTTGCCATCAAAATAATCCCATTGAAATGAGAGATAGAGACATGTTCCAAATTTAACTCATCCTTCCACATTCCACAACGTTTTCAGCACATTCAGGACTTCTTGTGAACTATTTTACCATTCCAACAAATCCCACATTTTCCATTTCGCATGACAGCATTCCGAGCTTAATCCAGACATTTGTCATAATAACCTCCTCCTTCCACATTTCTTCACCCATTCAAACTGTTAAGCGTGTTATTAAAAATAAAATGTCCCAAATGAAGAGATATTTTACACATTTCCCTTCTTCTAGCACATTTCAAACCATTCCAAATTGAAAATGTTCTACTCATTCAGGACTCATTCTTGAAAACTATTCATGACATGTCCCAAATTTTCACAGTAAAATTCCCAAATGAAGACACACATTTTACATATCGACCTCCTCCTTCCACATTTCTTGACCAATGCCAACCCATTCCAACTTCAAGTCTCATTTCTTACATTTCAACAATTCAATGAATTCCACCGCATTTCAGTGCAGCCTCAGCATTCACACGCAATTTCTACTGAAATTGCATTCTCGAGTTATTACTACCAGTCACCCCAGGGCCAAAAGATGTTGTTTACCCTCCGTGTCCTAATTTGAGCGCCTAATTTGAGCGTCGAGGCGGAGGAAGCGGCCGTATCACGCAAAACAAAAATGCCTGGCCTTTGAAGTTTAATTCCTCTCGTGATACGGAGCCGATGTGGCGAGGACCCTGGGGCCGATTAGCGGATGCTTCATTAGCACAATATGCTCTTTCATTGGCTACCTTTGAAGCCATGAGGCACTCCCCGGTGTCCCGCTTGTTTTTTTTTTTGTTTTTTTCCACTCGCTGTTCCAAGCAAAGCTTTGGGAAAGATTTAAAAGACGCTTAGTTGAACTCAGGGGTGACAAGCTGCATGCTGTTTGCTGGAGCTCCGACGCTATTAAAGAGCTTTGCCGCGGCGAGACATGAAATGCTGCTGCGTTTCGTGTTTTTTTTCCGCCACCACGAATCAACACGGAAACACTTGATGATAGTCACCACGTTTTTTATTTATTTATTTATTTTTTTTATATTAAGAAGTTTTCGAAAGTCAAGGGGTCAATGTTAGCGTAGAAGTTCAAGGTCACAGCACGGTCAAATACGTCAAATACCCAAAACCTTAACATCGCCGCAATTATCTTACCTTGATTATTTTGCCACAGCACAAACGCGCCACAATGAAACATCTATTTGCGACAAACCACATCGAGTCATACCTTAAATTAAAGGACACAATGAGGCTTTTTCAGGTCACTAAATATTCTGTCAATGGCTTGATTTGATGACTTAATAACTAGGAATACTTTCTAATTTTATGAGAATCTTTTTTAGCGAAAATAAGTTGTTGTTGTTTTTTTTAAGTCAACCCAGTGAGGATAAGCGCTCTAGAGAATGGATGGATAGTACAACTTTTTTTCTAAATAAAATGTATTTTTTTTCTAATATGAAACCGTACTTGTTGAAAAAAAAAAAAAAAAGTTTTATTCTTGAAAACAAATATTTATTCTTGTAATAATTTTTGATGGCATCCGTCTGTCTCGGGAGACAATGTAGTCTGCATCTGGGTCAGTGGGTCATATACAACTTTATTTTAAAAAAAGTTTTTTAAATACTATGTCATTTAAAAAAATACAATATGTAACGTGAGACTCTTAAAAAAATATAAATCTAGTAATACATCTTTGCTCTCATTACACTACGTCTTATTGTCTAACAACTTTATTAAAGATTTGCTCCTGTAATGTTATTCCTTTAAAAAAACCAAATAATAATAATGCAACTTTGGTGCTGAATGTGGTGTCCTGGCCGCGTTCCAGAGGAGCAAGTAAGTAGCCGCATATTTCTGTGGTGGGAAGCAATGAGCTGAATACCTCAGAGTGCGGCATCTCCTCATAAAGAAACATTTGGGCGTCTAGACAAAGCGCTTCCTCTTTTGTTGGTAAACTAATAAAAAATGCTCCATAAAACAAATATTTACAGGAACTGAAATTGCCCCAGGTTAGAATGAATGAAGAACAAACGCGAATAGTAATATTTTCTTGTAGAATGATGCCTTAAAAAAACTTTCGACGCCTTTATTCTTGTAATATTACGCCGTTTTAGTCTAAAAATACCACTTGATTCTTGAAAAAAATATTCCCGTTATATTACAGTTTTTCCCTACAATCAATACAACTTCATTATTGAAAAAACAGGACTATATTTTTGCAATATAGTGAATTTTCGCCACAAATACATTTTCTTTTAGTCTTGAAAACCTTATTCTGTAAAATATGATTATTCTCATGAATTTATTCAAGAAAAATAAATTCAAGTCTTTTTTTCTTGAAAAATTATAACTCAAGTCCTAAAAAATAATATTGTATTCCTGTAGCATGTAAAATTTATTGTATTCTTTCCTTAAAAAATATTTAAAAAATACAAAATTAATCTCTAAAATATTACTCTTTAATGAAAAAATGTGCCTTTTTTCATGCCATAAACAACGCCTTTTTTTAGCCATACAAATTCGCAAAAAATAACATCGTTGTTCTCTGAATACTGCATCTTTTATCTCGAAAGACTAAATCTGTATTCTAGAAAATTTGACACCTCATGACTAGTACTACAAAATAACTGTCTTTATCCTCGTAAGAGCATGTCTTTTTATTCTAGAAAAATAACACATCTTTATTCCCATAAGGGGCAATCTTTTTTCTCGGAATAAATATTATTTTAGTCTAGAAAAAATAATTTGCATAATGGTGGATCTTTTTTTCTTGAAATAATACAACATTATTCTAGAAAAAAATAGTCTGTCTTTATTCTCATAAAAGTCTTTTTTCGGAATAAAAATACAACTTTATTGTAGACTAATATTATTCTGGAAAAATGGACTTACTGTGTTTTGGTGCTTAGCATGTTGTCCTGGCCGTGTTTGTTCCAGAGGAACAAGTAGCTGCATATTTCCACGGTATCCCCTCATAAAAAACGTTTGGGCGTCTCGACAAAGCACTTCCTATTTTGTTGGTAAACTCATAAAAGAGCGCTCCATAAAACAAATATTTACAGGAACATCAAGCGGCCCGCCTAACCCCCAGGTTCGATTAAAACGCGTCTGCTTTGATAATTCCAATAATACCTCAACATGCGGCCTCTTCCAAGGCAAGCATCCAAATTCCTGCGACGGGAGCTACCGGTCCGGACGCAGGCACACTTACCTTGGCACGTGTCGCCGTAGTAACCCGGCGCACATGAGCACCGCCGCACTCCGGTGCCGCCGTCCTGTTGGCAGATTCTGTTTTTGTCGCAGTTACTGTGTTGGCACGGGCCTGTGGACGAAAAACAAAACAAAAGTGACGACAAAGACAAAACACTAGCTAAAGTTGTCTAGGAGCGCACCTGTTTGGTTTTTGGACTCGGTCGAATTGAGCTGAAGCTCCATCAGCTCTGCGGGGAAACAAATACGGACAAATTCAATTGTGCTATATCCCTCCATCCATTTTCCGTACCGCTTATCCTCACTAGGCTTGCGGACATGTATAGAATATATATATGTGGTTGAAGAGCATTCAAACATGTTATTCTGCACACAAAAAATACACTTTTTTATTATTATTATTATTATTATTATTCTGCCCACGTTTTTGACATCGAAGTGTTTCCACATTTCTCAACCTTTTCTAACCATTTTTCAACATGACTAAAAGTTCTACTTTCCCCACAAATCAACATTTTACACCCAAAGAGAAAGCCCATTGGGGGCTTTCCCACCGCAGGAACCTTTTCAGGAACCTCTCTTGCTACCCTGGTTCGGCCCTGTGTGCCCACCGCGAAACAATACCAGGGTACGGCAGGTTCCCCTTGGATTTATTTCGCTCCTCCTGGCGGATAGGGTCTTCCCGGAGCTACCAGGAACTCTTTGAGGGGGCGGGCTGTGCTGGCGAACGTTGATTGGTTAACAGACCTCTGTAGGCGTTGACTTTTTCATTCGCAGCGGCGCCGTGATGCAGCGTTACGCAAGGCTCGAAATAGGAGGGTTCAAATACATTAAAGAGCAAAACTTCGAATCACCGATCGAGCGGCGAGTGGCGGTGCCGGACCTCGCGGCGACGAGAAATCTGCCGATGGCCCGGTGCCAAGGTCCGCTGCTGGCCGACTCGCTTCCGCTAAGGAGCGGAGGTCCGACCCCACCTATTGGATCTAAAAACTGCTGGTATTTTATTTCAAGCTTTCAGTGTCACATGCTGCTTGGCCATGCGGGAACGGAGGCAAAGTTCATCCCTGCACATTGAGGGGAGACTAACTACGAACCTTCCTACCTACCTATTCAGCTACCTACTGTACCTACCTACTTATTTACCTACCTGCCTACCTACCCATCAACCAACATCTCTATCATCCAACTACCTACCTAATGTTTTTTTTTCTCCAAATAAAAATATTTGTTCAATGAAAAATAAAATGTTCTTTTCAAAAACATGCCTTTATTCTTGTAGTATTTGGCCTTTATGTAAAACAAATATGCATGTATACTTATACAGCTTTACTCTCATAGTTCACATTTTTTCTTGAAAAAGAATCCAACTCTTGTCAAAAAAATATTGCTTTCATGCTTGTAACGTTACTTTTATCCTAAAAAAATACAACTTTACTCTTGTAATATTTCCCTTTTTTTCCTTGTTATTCTACAAAAATACAACCTTGGTCTTGTAATTTATGCCTTTTTACCTGAGAAAAATGTCATTTTATTCTTGCAAAAATACAGCTTTATCCTAGCTTTATCTTTTATGCTTGAAATTTGACTTATTTTTTCAGTACGCCCTCGTCTGACGACACAATGACCAAAAGGCTTTTTTTTGTTGTTGAAAATTTGACCTGAATTTCACCTGACTCGCAGACGACTCCTGTGAACGGAGCGGGACAAAGGCAGCTGAAGTTGCTGCCATGATTGACGCACTGGCCGCCGTTCAAGCAGGGCTGCGAGTCGCACTTGTCGATGTCTGCAGCATCACACAACACAAACACACACTTATTATTGAAATAAAAAATAAAAATAACACTGCTCGGAAGTACAGTGAGCCCCCGCTACATCATCTAACAACAATGCTAATTTCCATTAGCCCGTCTATGGGGTTTAACAATACATGCTAGCATGAAGCTAACGGACTTTCGTTGGAAAATATATAAAGAATTCGATAGTTTGGTTGAACATTTTGGTGTTTAAATATACAATGTTTACATTTTTTTTTTTTATGCTCTGTTTGTTTCTGTTGCTCCGCTGTGTTTATTACAGTAAACAGTCGTTAGTTGAAGGTTTATAATTACAGTAAGATCTATGCTAATTTTCTTTAGACCGTCGAAGGCGTTTCACATTTTGTGTGAGCTAGATGACTTTGTTTGACGAAATGATATGGTTTAGTTGAACATTTTGGTGTTGAAATATGAAATGTAACTGTCTTTTGTTTTATGTGTCAGTTTTACAGTAAACTTCAACGGGATTTGACAAATCTTCCTCTAATATGGAGCGCGAGGAGCTTCTTACGTCCTCAAAGTGATGTTACACGAGTTGTAGTCTCTCATTTGTTGACAGTGACAGTAAAAAAAGGCACAAAAGAGTACTTTTAAAAAAATATTTTTTAAGTTTAAGTTTAAGCAGGTTTTAGTAAGTTTGTTTTAATAAGTTGTGGGAAGGGTAAAGCGCCCCAAATATTTTTTTTTTTACCTATCAAGGTTGGTTCTGGAACATATCCTAAGGAATAAACAAGGCTTCACTGTATAGCGGTAACTTTACTTACAGTTCAGTTGTATTTAACGTTTTAGGCCAATACATTTTTATTTCATCTTTAAAAACGTTTAGTTTTTAAACTTTTATTATATAAATGGGATGAAGCATGACAAAGCTGTGTCCCACCTGTTTGGCACAGCTCGCCAGTGTACCCTGGCGGGCACACGCAGGTGAAATTGTCGGCGGTCTGCACGCACAGCGCGCCGTTGAGGCACGGCCCGTCCCTGCACTCATCCACATCTGCAACGGAATGTTACATCCATATTTCAATATTTACTCAGCCGATTGATATATCCGCCACGCGGCTCCCCTCGTGCTGCAAGTATGCGCCGCTGGCCATCAAATAAAGTATCACAAGAGGTCGGATACGTCTTCGCACCGCTCGGCTGTGGGAATGTTCATGAAAACAACACAGAATCTATTCTTTCTTTTTCTTTCTTTCTTCCTTTCTTTCTTTCTTTCTATCTATCTGTCTATCGCATTTCTTATTCTTTATTTTTTCCTCTTATACAGCTCTTGAAAAAAATTAGAGACCACTGCAAAACTATCTGTTTTTCTGATTTTGCTTTTTAGAGTTCTATGTTTCGGTAAAATTATTATTATTTTTGCAATTGAAAATAATCTTTAAAATATTTGGATTTATGTAATTCATATTTTGCACATAAGCGATGCTGGTACCTGTTTCACACAGAGACCCGGTGTATCCAGGCGGACACTGACACCTGAAACTGTTGATGTGGTCTTGACACGTTCCTCCGTTCTGGCAGGGGAACGAAGCGCACTCATCCACATCTGCAACGAAAAGTAGAAGGCTTTTACAGACAGCGTGAAATGGGCTAATAAAGGTGCACAAATTCGATGTCGGTATGTGAAAGGTACGTATACGGAATGGGCCGACTCACCAAATTGCTGCAATGTCAAAGAAAACATATAATCGGCGGAAAAATGCGGGCTTTTACAGACAGTGTGAAAGGTGCACAATTTGGGGCAAATTCAAATTCAGTGTCTTATGTGTGTGAAAGGTACGTAATCAGAATAGGCCGACTCGCTAATTTACAAACCCAATTCCAATGAATTTGGGACGTTGTGTTAAACATAAATAAAAACAGAATACAATGATTTGCAAATCATGTTCAACCTATATTTAATTGAATACACTACAAAGACAAGATATTTAATGTTCAAACTGTTAAACTTGATTGTTTTTAGCAAAAAAATCATTAACTTAGAATTTTATGGCTGCAACACATTCTGGGACAGGTGGCAAAAAAGACTGAAAAAAATGTTGAGGAATGTTCATCAAACACCTGTTTGGAAAATCCCACAGGTGAACAGGCTCATTGGGAACAGGTGGGTGCCATGATTGGGTAGAAAAGGAGCTTCCCTGAATTGCTCAGTCATTCACAAGCAAAGATGGGGCGAGGTTCACCTCTTTGTGAACAAGTGCGTGAGAAAATAGTCGAACAGTTTAAGGAAAATGTTCCTCAACGTACAATTGCAAGGAATTAAGGGATTTCATCATCTAAGGTCCATAATATCATCAAAAGGTTCAGAGAATCTGGAGAAATCACTGCATGTAAGCGGCAAGGCCGAAAACCAACATTGAATGCCCGTGAACTTCGATCCCTCAGGCGGCACTGCCTCAAAAACCGACATCAATGTGTAAAGGATATCACCACATGGGCTCAGGAACACTTCAGAAAACCAATGTCAGTAAATACAGTTCGGCGCTGCATCCATAACTGCAACTTGGAACTCTACTATGGAAAGCAAAAGCCATTTATCAACAACACCCAGAAACGCCGCCTTCTTCTCTGGGCCTGAGCTCATCTAAGATGGACTGATGCAAAGTGGAAAAGTGTTCTGTGGTCCGACGAGTTCACATTTCAAATTGTTTTGGGAAATTGTGGACGTCATGTCCTCCGGGCCAAAGAGGAAAAGAACCATCCGGCCTGTTATGGACGCAAAGTTCAAAAGCCAGCATCTGTGATGGTATGGGGCTGTGTTAGTGCCAATGGCATGGGTAACTTACACATCTGTGAAAGCACCTTTAATGCTGAAAGGTACATACAGGTTTTGGAGAAACATATGCTGCCATCCAAGCAACGTCGTTTTCATGGACGCCCCTGCTTATTTCACCAAGACAATGCCAAACCACATTCTGCACGTGTTCCAACAGCGTGGCTTCGTAGTAAAAGAGTGTGGGTACTAGACTGGCCTGCCTGCAGTCCAGACCTGTCTCCCATTGAAAATGCGTGCCGCATTATGAAGCGTAAAATACGACAACGGAGACCCCGGACTGTTGAACAGAGTGAAGCTGTACAACAAGTAAGAATGGGAAAGAATTCCACCTACAAAGCTTCAATAATTAGTGTTCTCAGTTCCCAAACCTTTATTGAATGTTGTTAAAAGAAAAGGTGATGTAACACAGTGGTAAACATGACCCTGTCCCAGCTTTTTTGGAACGTGTTGCAGCCATAAAATTCTAAGTTAATGATTATTTGCTAAAAACAATAAAGTTTATCAGTTTGAACATTAAATAACTTGTCTTTGTAGAGTATTCAATTAAATATAGGTCGAACATGATTTGCAAATCATTGTATTCTGTTTTTATTTATGTTTAACACAATGTCCCAAGTTCATTGGAATTGGGGTTGTACTTACAATCCGTGTCCATGTTGTTTACACAGAACGCCGAAAAAGGCAGAAAATACCAGTTTTTACAGATGGAGTGAAAGGGGATTATGAAGAAGTCCAATTTGGGGCGGATTCAAAATTCGGCGTACTGCATGAAAAGTACTCACTACGAAATGAGAAGTTGAAGTCTGCTTAGAAAGTTAGGTAAATTGCTCTGTAGGTAGGTAGCAAGTGAGGAAGACAGATGAGTTGCTAGGAAAGTGGCTAGTAAGGTAGGTGGGAATGTATAGGTAGGTAACTTGGAACACTAGGTAGGTAGGCAGGTAAATTGACTGACTGATGTGGCAACGTCGTCCAGTGAAGCCTGACAAGCAGGAGCAGGTGAACGAGGGATTTCCGGTGATACAGTCGTCGATGCAGCGGCCTCCGTTAAGACACGGTCTCAGGTGCGGGCACACCGACGCTGGGGGAACAAGTTACCGTGTCAAAGTAGTCCCCGCAGGTGATGGAAAGGGGGCGCTCTTACCTGAATTGTTGCAGCCGCCCACCTCCACGTTAGCGTGGTCGATGCGGAAGACCCAGCGTCCCGGGAAGCCTACGTTGGTGGTGGCCTCCAGATTGGATACATCTTGGGTGCGCGAGCCAGGAATGTTGAAGTATCGTTTGCCGTCGCCGGCGTTAAAGCCTGCCTGGGGGGAGACGGGACCGGGGGAGCCAATCAGAGCCTGCTAACTAGTCTGCTCGCAAATCAGTATGTAATATGACTAAGAACACCGTGTGAAACCCGTCAGGCGATATCTGCCCAATATTTTAAGGTTATATAGCTACCTAGTAACCTAGCTAGCTAGCAACCTACCTACCTAGGGTACCTAACTACCTAGCTAGCTACCTATTAATCTTCCAACCACCTAGCTACCTACCCACTAATCTACGTACCTAACTACCTTCCTACCTACTTAACCATCCACTGACTACCTTCATACAGTCGCGAGCTACTTAGCTACTTACCAACATGGTTAACCACCTTGCTTTTTAAAAAGAAAAATTTAAGGAATCCCACTGAGGATGACTCTCACTTGCACATGGGATCCTCCTTGAGGAATCTGCATCAATGACGATTGGTTGTCATGCATGTTCTTTGGACTTTCCCGTTCACTACACCTTGAATACACAAAGTCCATGAAACAAACATTTCATTTTATTCCGCATTGAGTTGGGCCCTGTTGAGTTAAAACCTAGCCTGCAAACTAAAAAAAAAAAAACACACAAAAAAACAGGTTTTAAATGTGAATGTAATGTGGTTGTTGTGACGTAACTGTTTTTTTTTTTTTTAAGTATGAATAAGCAAACAAAAAATAAAGTTTTTTTCAAGGGGAAAAAGGGGGCACACTTGAATTTGTACACCTGTTAATAAGACTGTCCTAAAAGTTTTCTTTTTTGTGTGTGTTGCATTTTGGGAAATCAGCTGTTACGTTATGTTGAGCTTTTCAAATGGCACTTTGTCAAGTTAGTTATTGAAAACAGATGCAAGCTGGAGATTTTCCTGATAGACCAAATTTGCAACATGGGTTTCATTATTTTGATTGCAAGTGAATGATTTTCTTACCATTTCATGTTTTGACATGGACTTTCGGCGTTCCTCAGAAGTGTCCAAGATGACTTGACACATGCGTTCACCTGGAGTATCCGGATAACGCGAGGTGTGGTCGCCTTGCCGGATTTAACAGGCCGACCACACTTGTCAGGTCGATCCTCCAGGATAGAATTCCGGTTAAGAATATGTGTCACATCATCTGGGACTTCTAAGGAAGTCTATGCCAAAACATTTAGAGGGGAAAATTGCTCCTATCGTTGTCTATTAATGAATAAACACTTCCTGTAAGAGAGTTCCGAGGTAATTTTTTTCAATGGAACGCTTGTTTTTTTTTTTTTTTTAAATACACTGGTGTTGTTAATAATCAATGTACTTGAAAATGCATTTAATTACTTGCCAGAAGTTGGTTGAAACACCAGGCAAGATAAAACAAAGAACAAGCATTTTCCTTTTTGTATTTGTATATTTGCATATTAACAGAATAAAAAAAATAAAAAATACCCACTGCATCCAGTGAGGTTCTATGTTAACACAGCAAGGCACAAGGCAATGACTTTCCAAGCGATTGTTTAGTAAACACAACTAAATCGGGTTAAGGGCGTACCCACTGACCTACACAGACTACATACTGTATCTACCAATCACCTAACCTTCCACCTATCAACCTATCCTTTTAATTAGCTATGGACCTATCTACCTTCCCACCCGTCTACCTTTTTACCTACCGCTCTACCTACTATGCTTACCTGCGCTGCAATGCCTCCCAGGCCGTTTGCGTCCCCCCCGCTGCTGGCGTGCCTGCCGGTAGTCCAGGTGACGTTATTGTACTGGAAGATGGTGAACGAGAGCTCGCCGTCCGTAATAAGCACCACTTGGAACGTGTTCACCTGCACAAAAACAAGTGAACACACTTGTTTCTATAGTACTATACAGTTACCCCGCACCATGTTATGGTTCATCGGTCGCACCCCTGATATTTAGCGACTGTTTTTTTTTTTTTTTTTTTTTTTAAACAGGGTTTCATTGAATGAGGTAGAAGTCCGTACTGGCGTGGTAGAGCCGCCACCATAGAAGGTGACTTGGTGCCAGGTGGACACGAGCACCCAGGTGGCGTTAAAGTCGGGGAAGTCTGAGAAGTACATCTTGACGTCTCCGGCCGCCCGGCGGAGGATGTCCGGCTCGCGACTTTGTCGGTAGAAGACGCGTCCCGCACGCCGGTTGTCCACATCGGCCCAGAAGGGCGCCACTACCCGGCGGTCCCCGGCGATGGGGAACGCCACCGGGGTGAACTGGGACACCTCCCTGAGGAAGGACACGAGGCCGTTGTTGTTCACCTGTGGAAGACAGAAGTAAATCATCAGTGACTCAGAGTCAGCCTGGTAGATGTTTGCACTTGCTGAGTGGCAAACACATGCTAGATTTATTTATTCCAAGGAAGAACAGACAACAGCTGAGCAAACCAACAGATTCCCAAGTGGCAAGCCATTCAGACGGATGGACAGACAGGAAAGTTCACACATTTGCAGCTTACAAATCCAAACCCTCGTCATCATATAGCATGAAAACCTGCCTACCTGCCTATCTACCTACATACATCAATACCTACCCACAGACCTACTGTACCATGTGAAAGTAAATAGGTAGATAGTTGATGGTTATGTTGGTAGGTAGATAGATAGTTTGTAGTTATGTTGGTAGATAGGTAGGTTAGTACGTAGGCAGCTAGGTGCATAGGTAGGTAGCTAGGTCGGAAATAACGTAGATGGGTAGGAAGTTGGATGGGTAGGTCGGTAGATAGTTGGTAGTCATGTTGGTAGGTAGGTAGAGAGTTTGTAGTTCTTTGGGTAGATAGGTAGTGGGGTAAGTAGGTTTGAGGTAGGTGAGAAGGAAGGTAGGTTGCTGGAGAGGTGTCTAGGTAAGTGGGAAGGTAGGTAGATAGTTAGCAGTTGGGTTGGTAGATAGCTAAGTAGGTAGATAGGAAGGTAGGTGGCTCGGTAAGTAGGTAGATAGTTGATAGTTATGTTGGCAGATAGGTAGGTACATTAGTTGGTAGGTAGGAAGGAGGTTACATTGCTAGGACGGTGGCTAGGCAGGTAGGTAGACAGTTGGTACTAGTTATGTCGGTAGTTGGGTAGGTAAGTAGTTAACTAGGTAGGAAGGTGACTACGTAACATATAGTCGGTGGCTCGGTAGATAGCTGGCAGTTACGTTGGTAGGTAGTTGATAAAAATGTTGGTTGATGGGTAGGTAGGAAGCCAGGCAGGTAAATAAGTCAGTAGGTTAGTAGGTAGGTAGGTACAGGAGGTAGCTGAATAGGTAGGTAGGAAGGTTCGTAGTTAGTTTCCCCTCAATGTGCGGGGATGAACTTTGCCTCCGTGCCCGCATGGCCAAGCAGCATGTGACAAAACAACAACACGGAGGGAGACTCGGTGGAAGGCTCCCGGCCAGCTTTGGCTTGGCGCCCCCAAAACATCATTTGGTGTAAAAACAGCCCAGGAAGTTTTGTTTGGCTACGAGGACGGAAGCTCAGTTAATGATCCCCACCGCAGCTTTCTTCCCCTTCGCATCAGCGGGACGCGGTGAAAACATGGACTCCTGTGTACACGTGTGCATGCATGCAAATGTGTGTGTGTGTGTGTGTGTGTGCGTGGAGCATGGGCGTGGAGGTCAGCCCATCCGATAGCGGGAGTCGGTCGTGATGAAAGGGACGGGCGCTCGGGAGTTGTGAAGCTCCCACACCCGCAGAGAAACGCGCTAATGATGTGTTTCTGTGCGAAAGGGCCTTCAGATGACATTGGATAAACTCTACATGAATACAGAGATACTATATATACACAGATGGATGCAGGGAGAATAGTCAGCAGCGGTACATGAAGCTACTGTAGCAATAACAAGTCTATCTATGAGCAGTTAAGAACAACAGCAGCGGATTGACAAACATACATGCATATACAGTATATACGGAAGTGAATATGTACAGCAGTCAAAATAGTCAGCAGGTGCGAAAATAGTCAGCAGCGTTGGATGTAGCAAACAGCAATAAATAGTCTATATATAAGCAGTTGTGAAGGAAACAGAGCAGTGGCTTGACAACTACGCATGAATAAATAGCTACAGATGTGAATGGTAACAACAGCAACAATAGTCAGGAGCGTTGTATGTAGCAAATAGCAGCAAGCTCTATGTATAAGCGGTTGAGAATGAAACAAACACCAGCAGTGCAGTTTGGAGTCACAACTCGACATGAACAAATAAATAGGAGAAAAAGAAGACTATACTACACGATGTATATGAAATATAAAACAATACGATCAAATGGCGCTTGAATAGACAGCAGCGTTGTACTGGTATGTAACAAAAAACTATCAGGCATAGAGTAACAACGATACATGACTAAATATCGAAAACTATGCTATACTATGTGCATGTTATGTTTTCACAGTGATGGTAAACAAAAGCAGCAGGAACAGTCAGCAGCATTGTATGTAGCAAAAACCTATTTGCAAAAGTGTAGCATTAACTATACATGAATAAACAATACATAAAAGAATACTATACTATCATAAGCATGCTGTATAACTGAATGTCAACACAAGCAGCAAGAATAGTCAGCGATATTGTATGTGACTGAATTTACGAGCATTTTTCTGAACTGAGAGCCTTTTGTTTGCTTGCTGAGTAAAAAAAAAAAAATCAGTCCGAGCAAGCGGTGGATGTGTCTGAGCCTTTACACTTATGTGAGAGAGTGAACGGGTTCAAGTGCTGCCTGGCGTTGTCGTGTCGAAACAGCGCCAAGGTCAGATTCACAGGAGAAACATCTCTGTGTCCATATTTCTTCAAAAAAAAAAATTAAGGAGGGTTGGGGGGTTGAGTGGCGGACATATCCAGGATTTAGCTTGGGTGAGTTTCTGCCGGCCTAGGCGCTTTCATGGAGCACAACAAACTTTGATGTGGTCTTCGCTGGGCCAAAGCAAACCTGCCGAACGGAGAAGAAGGTGCCCAGGCGTCAACAGGAGGGGAAACACTACTTCTTTCTTGTCAAAAGACGGACGTTTCCGCTACTCCAAAGGCTTTTCGGCTCATAAATCCGCTTCGGAACAACTTTAATACGCCGGCGACTCTGCGGGTAATTGCAAGGCTCCTTGTTTAATCAAGGAAACTAGTCAGTCTATGTCATGACAAATCTTGCCCAGTTCCAGCCAAACATAACAACGCACGCCGGGTGAGAACATCTCGCATCTCATTAAAAGGTCTTGTAAAAATGTTTTGTTTTTTTGCTTCTTTCACTGAATATTTTTTCAGTTCTTGTCATTCGTATAAAATATCTATTCATTTCTATTTTTTTAATCCTTTCAGTTCCGTTTTTTTTAAGCACATTACGCAGGTTTCAAAACAACCTCAGCAAATTAAGATTTTATATATTCTCAGTACAGTGGTGCCTTGAGATACGACCGACTCACATGTTACTCGGCAGATTTTTTTTGCTTTAACTTGCGAACGCAGGCATGAGATATGACTACTGTATGCTGACAGTGAACTCAACTCAATTTACAATAAGCAGCTCTTTGGCAAATAGTGCACAGTACTTAAAAAAAAGAGGCTTTGAGCTGTTTATTGTCACACCCAGCAGAATTTAACTGTCTAACGAAACGTAACACAACGAGAATTACACCTTGTGCATTTTAAACAACAACGTAGCTGAGACTGTTAGTTTGATAGCTTAGTGCTAACGCTAACCAGCATCTATGTGGTGGTGCTATAACCCTTTAACACATTCACTGCCATTGGCGGCTTTAGAAGCCAAATATCCATGTTAACTGGGAAGGCTGGCAGTGAATGACTTTAAGCAACGGATTGAACACAAATGGTGTTATCCTCACAAGGGTCGCGGGAGTGCCTGAGCCTATCTAAGCTATCATCAGGTAGGAGGTGGGGTACACCCTGTACTGGTTGCCAGCCAATCACAGGGCACATATAAACAAACAACCATTCGCACTCACATTCACACCTACGGGCAATTTAGAGTCTTCAATTAACCTACCATGCATGTTTTTGGGATGTGGGAGGAAACCGGAGAGCCCGGAGAAAACCAACACAGGCACGGGGAGAACATGCAAACTCCACACAGGCGGGGCCGGGGATTGAACCCCGGTCCTCAGATCTGTGAGGCAGACGCTCTAACCAGTCAATCACCATGCTGTTATGCTAAGGTAAGCTAAGTGATCCATAGCTGCCATGCCTTCCCACTGCGGGTTTTAGCTCCCAGTGGCTAAGCTAAGTTTAAACAAGCTAAAATAAGCTACGCTAAGTGTTACATAATATAGTGAGTTGAGTCATTACGTTACTCCCCCATGGCTTTGCGATACCTATTTAAGCTCTTAGTGGCTATGCTAAGCGAAGCTATTACTGGATGTGGGGCCTGCTCAGATGCTGAATGACCACACGAACACGTATGGAACGGAACACTTAAAAAATAAATAAATAAATAAACTTTAGAGATGAGCACTTGCAGATGTTGGCCAGATCTTCTGTACACTTCTACGCATGCATCATGTGCTTCACTCCCAGCAACGTCTTCTTCTCCTTCTCTCCACTTTCCCTCGCAATAAAAAGCGGCGGATCGTAACTATCTCCCGCTCACATCTTCTTCCAAACATGTGCTGTCCTCCCTGACCTTCACGCTCCCGAACCCCTGCGTTAAAAAGTACGGTGAAAAAAAAACAACGAGTTGGGGGCTGGGCGGGCATTCGGTTTTGGGAGCCGCGGCGCACGGGACTGACATCTGGGTTGCGTTAAGCCTTGATTGGTCATTTCTAAGATAAAGCAGCTGGACAGTTCCGTGGGGAAGACCCTGCCATGTTTTCTGAGGCGTGGGAGGAGGGCAGAGGGTTGGTGGGGAATTATGGGGGGTGGGATCCCACAGCAACATGTGAAAACTCCCACTCACAAAGCACAACAACACGGTGACAGCCTGCCTGGTTACTGAGGTTTCATCTTGTCAATCACAGCGGACCAAAATAAAAGCAACATATGGAAAGCCGCTCGAGCATATGTTCGCAGTGCTCTTGAGTTATGAATGAAAACCAATGTGGTCGTTCAACCAGTGCACTGAGTTGTCTTACTAGTACTACGACTACAAAAAGTGTACAAATACCTGACCGACCTACGTACTTTAAAGGTAGATATTAAAAATATTGTATAAATGCTCAAAAGACTTTCCATAGGCACAGAAGATTAAAATCAAAGTTGTTTCAATACACTGTTGCTATGCTAATGTAGGCTAAAAGCTAAGCTAAGCCAGTCCTTACATTTGGTATGGTGCAGAATCACGATATTGATATTTTTCTGTGGCCGTTTAGATAGTTAAAAATTGTCTAAAACTTGACCGCGAGAATATTGCTACTTGGCGGTTGTGTATTGATATTGTACCATAAAACAATACCTGGTGATAGTTATCATTTTCATTGGTCGATACTGTAGCCTAAAATGAGACCATACATCACAATGTCCAAATGTTTCATTTATTTTAATATTTCATTATATTTTATTTCAATTTTATTATATGATTTTATTTTATTTTTTTTCTGTATGCGTCCCTCATTGGAAAACGTTTGGAGAGCCTTTGGTTAGGTTAAGGGGAAAATCCAAGCTACGTACTAAACAATGTTTTTTTGTTTACATTCGAGGCAGCAATTACGACATTTCCCAGCGCTCTTAAATGCAGCATAGGCGACTTCACTGACTTGCCCGTTGTTGCCATGGTTCCTCAGCCTCCCCTGGTGGCCATTTGAAGACTATGAGGAGGAAGAGGAAGAGGAGGAGGAGGGGATGCATAAGCGCACAACAGGTGGTGCTGATTTAAGGAACATCAAAGCCGGCGAAAAGTTCCCCTGCGAGTCGCACGGGACGGCGAAAACGTAGAACGGTGCAAAGCGGGGTTATGTGCACATCCACACACACTCACACACATTCACACACACACACACACACACAGATTTTTTTTAAGAGTAAATATCAT
This sequence comes from Phyllopteryx taeniolatus, assembly GCF_024500385.1. Taxonomy (NCBI): domain Eukaryota; kingdom Metazoa; phylum Chordata; class Actinopteri; order Syngnathiformes; family Syngnathidae; genus Phyllopteryx; species Phyllopteryx taeniolatus. The sequence goes on from NC_084508.1 coordinate 5,328,159, forward strand.
ATTCTTTTATGAGAAAAAAAAAATGTTCGGAAAAAAATATTTGTCTTTGGTCATAAAGTTGCATTTTTGCGAGAATCTTTTTGGGTTGTTTTTAGCTAAAATGGTTCTCTATTTTTAAGGAAAATGTCCTATTTTTAAGAACAAAATACATATATATTTTTTAAACAAAAACCTTCTTTTTTACATTTAAAAGTCATCGATTTGCAAAAACTGAGATTTGTGAAATTTGGTATTTTTTCAAGAACATTTTTATTTTTTAGTCAAAACATAATCAAATTTTGAGCATAAATTTATTGACAAAAAAACCCATCATATTCTATTATCCATCCATCCATCCATTTTCTACCGCTTATCCGAGGTCGGGTCGCGGGGGCAGTAGCTTTAGCAGGGACGCCCAGACTTCCCTCTCCCCAGCCACTTCATCCAGCTCTTCTTGGGGGATCCCGAGGCGTTCCCAGGCCAGCCGAAAGGCCAGCGTGTCCTGGGTCATCCCCGGGGTCTCCTCCCGGTGGGACGTGCCCGCAACACCTCACCGGGGAGGTCTCCGGTAGGCATCCGAATCAGATGCCCCAGCCACCTCATCTGGCTCCTCTTGATGTGGAGGAGCAGCGGCTCTACTCTGAGCCCCTCCCGGATAACCGACCCACAGCTCGTGACCATAGGTGAGGGTAGGAACGTATATCGACCGGTAAATTGAGAGGTTCGCCATTCGGCTTAGCCCCTTCTTTATCACAACGGACTGATACAAAGTCCGCATCACTGCAGACTCTGCACCGATCCGCCTGTCGATCTCCCGTTCCATTCTTCCCTCTCGTGAACAAGACCCCAAGATACTTGAACTCCTCCACTTGGGGCAGGATCTCATCCCCGACCTGGAAAGGGCACGCCGAATGAGGACCATGGTCTCAGATTTGGAGGTGCTGATTCTCATCCCAGCCGCTTCACAGTCGGGTGCGAACTGCTCCATATTATGATTATTCTATCATGAGAAAAACAATACTTGGGAGAGAAAAAAATTTCCAGCAAAAACTAGTATTTTTATAATATAATATTTTTTGTATATTTTTGTTTCTAACAAAAAAAAAAATATTTTGGAAGGAAAATTTCCCATTTTCTTTAACAAAGTCTTCTTGAGAATAATAAATTAAACAGGTTTCAACTTTACTTCAGAACAAAAACGCCTAATTTCTTTCAAGCAAAAAGCCATATATTTTTTTTTATTTAAAAAAATGAGTTTCTCAATTAAAAAAAACAACACGAAATTTGGAAAAATTCAGATTTGCTTTGGAAATTTTTATTTTTTTTTAGACATTTTTATTTCTTGATAAAAAATAAACAAATGTTATGTTATTTTATGGGGAACATTTTTGAGGGGAAAAAAACCAACTCAATTTTCTCTGTAAGAAATCACGCGATGCAAAACATGCATGCTACACATGCAGCGAGCCCCCCCAGCCCCATCTCATCCCCCTGGAGTCATGTCACTTTAGCTTGCCAAGTCCACACACACATACGCGCACACACAAAGAGACATAAACACACTCACATAGAGCCCCGTGTGTCGGTCTCCAAAGAAGGGGAACGCCACCAAGATCTCCAGGAGCCCCGAGCCTCCGTCGTCCTGGGCCACCGTCTGCGCGTCCCCCCGCTCCGGGCCGAAGGGGTAGAAGTCCTCCAGGGGCACGGCCGCCTCCGCCCCTCCAGGCAGCAGCAGCAGTAGCAAGGCGCACAGCAAGGAGGCCAGCAGCGGCAGCAGCATGGCCTTGGCCGCCCTAGTGGGGGAGCAGATGGAGGAGGCCCTGACTCGAACCCACCTCGGGGGTGGGGGTGGGGTGGGGGGACAAGTTGTCTCGGAGAGTCTCGCGCCGGTTTTTCAGCTCTGCAGTGTGTGAGGAATATTGGGGATTCCTCACATTTTGCTCTGGGAATGAACAGAGCAGCAGCCGAAGCAGGTTTTTTTTTGTTGTTGTTGGGGGGGGGGGGGGGGGAGTGGGGGTTTGGGTTAAACAATCCTGCAATTTGTTTTTTTCTTCAGGTTCCCTGATGGCTGAGCTTGTGAGATATCCTCAATAAAAGCGCTCTATTCTAAGCCCGCTAAAGGACTTCTTTCACTGTTTGGCCACACCTACGCCCCCCCAAAGCGGGCATAGACCACCTTGCATAATTAGCCGGTGGCGGCCAATGGCGACGCAGGGGGCGGGTAACCGGAGCGTGGCCGGGGGCGGGACTATGGTAATCAACGAGTCGCTTGAAGCCCTGCCCAGCCGCTGAGGGGACAAGTGTGTGCGCACAAGGAGGTGCACTCATGAAATGTGTGTGTCCGTGTGTGCGTGCTGAAACACTACACACACACACACACACACACACACACACATAGTACATGAATAAAAGCCATTTGAGCATTCATTCGATATCCTTGAGATCCAGTTTAAGGTCACTGTACTAGGGTGTTCTGTGTCATTACTATTTAGACAATTCAGCTCACTAGTACAACAACTAGTAGGCTGACTGTGTCTTACTAGTAACATTCTATCCACTACTAATGCCACTTATGGGCTAGTAATACGGATATCAGATAAATGCTCAAACAGCATTCTGTATTACTTTACTAGTTTGCAACATGTGTGCTACTAGTATGCAATTACACTACTAGCGCACGACAACACGCAACTGGTAGGACATTTCTGTGATGTGAAATACTAGTACGCAATGAAACCTTACTAGAAGACTATGGAGAGGCGTTTGAGCATTTATTCGAGATCCTTGATATCCCGCTTAAGGTCTATGTTCTAGTACGCTCTTTGTCCTCACGAGTAAAACAACTTTGGCACAGTAGTTGGACAACTACATGTTACGAGTGAGGCAAAACTTCACGAGTGGATATCTGCGTGCTACTAGTACTACTTGTGACGTAAAATTCTACGAGTTAACATCTAGCGCTTCACTACTACTACTACTTTGATCTTAAAGTAGTGTCCAGGAGGTTACTAGTGTGTGACACATGCCTACTCGTTGGAACTAGTTGCGTCAGTAGCTTACTACTAAAGTTTGATTGCGTACTAGTCGGCCAAAAGTGGCATTAGTAGCGAGAAACTTTACTAGTAAGACAGTCGTTCTGCTAGTACGTCCTCTTTGTTCTACTAGTGTGTTGAATAGTGTTACAAGAGAGGATAGAGCGTACTAGTACATGGACCTTAAGTTGAATATTAAGGATATTGAATAAGTGCACAAACAGCTTCACACACACACACACACACACGCTTTTGTGGTTTGTCCTCTCACAGCCACCACAACACCAAATCCATGCATTTTTTTATTTTCTATTTAATGAGTCGGTGTGTTGTGAAAGACACTTCTGTTCCACATGGAATCCCACCCCCAGATACCCCAAAGACCATCCCCCCAAAAAGAAAAAAAAAAGAACCCCCCAAAAAACCCCACAAAGAACAGTAAATGTGGTAGATGTGCCAAGATAATTTGACTTAAAACAAAATAAATAAAAAACACCATTTTCCCTTCAATGTCCATTTGATAGTTTTTCCAACCTTAGTGCAGTAAATGACTCGTGATGATGATGACTGATGATGATAATGATGCTTTATATTCAATAATTAATAATCAATATATTGGTGCCTCGAGATTGATCGAGTTTGATTCGTTCCATGACCACACTTGAAACATATCTCAAATTATCTTTCCCCATTGAAATGAATGGAAAAGTTCACGATTTGTCACAATAATTTGGAAACACAAATACCAATATGCAACACTTTATTTCTATAAATCTCCGCCAGTGTTTACATTTTCAAATGGTCACTTCTAAAACATTGCTAGACAATCACAAAGTCCCATCGCTGATGAGCTATTTTTTCGAACAGGCACCAGGTCGGTGACCCCTGCCCGAAAGGTTTATAAAACTGCGACACCGATGCTATTCGTTTGGCCGTCTATGACTTTTCGTTGGGTCACTCACATCTCAAGGCACCACTTTACGCCAAATTATTATCAAACGTCTCAGGGTCCAAAAATGTTGGGATTTCGCAACAGTTTTCACACAGGAAATTGGAAAAAATCATCCCTTCTGGGGTCCACTCAGTCTAATGTCATAAACAAAAGTGTATTTGTTGTAGTCCAGCATGTTGCGGGCGCTACATACTTGAGTGCACGCTCGGCCGGAGCATCTTATGGACGGATGCCTGTCGCCTCCGCGTCTCCTCGTCCAGCTGCTGCTTGAGCGTGAACACCTGCGCACCAGGTATACCTTCAGAGACTGCGGCCTTCAAGAGCTGCAGTCTACCCCCGCTTATTCGCGCTTTGTTTCCTAATGCCCTCTAAATAGTAGTCAGTACAACTGTCACCATTTAAAATGCTTCCGATTAACTCCAAATAAATTTAAGATGTTCAAGTATGATATGATGACTCCGTCTTGTCTAAGGCTGAATCAGCACGCACCTGCCACCATTTAAAATTTCTCTGATTAGTCCAAAATAAAATTCAGCTGTTTTAATAGGCTTTTCCTGACAAATGACTTATAGCACAGGCCTGAAAGTTTTGTGCTGACTGCTATTTGGAACTGTTCATAATTCCTCTCACCTTGACTAAGGCCCTTGTTCCAGCTGAAGAAAAACAGCCCCAAAGCGTGATGCTGCCACAACCATGCTTCACTGTAGGTATGGTGTTAATTCTTTTGGTGATGAGCAATGTTGTGTATGCGCCTTTTGGGATTAGGGCGAAAAAGTTCGTTTATTGCATTGGACCATAACACATTTTCCCACACGTATTTGGGAAATTTTGTTATGGTCCAATGAAACCAAGGTTGAACGAACACTGCTCATTAGCAGAAAAATACCAAAAGAACCACAGTGAAGCATGGTAGTGTCGTGCATGGGGGCTGCTTTTCTTCAGCTGGAACTCGGGGGCCTAAATCAGGGTGGAGAGAATTATGAACAGTTCAAAATAGCAGAGAATGTTTGCACGAAACCTTCAGGCTTCTGCTAAAAGAGCGACAAATGTCAGGAAAAGCCTACTAGAACATCTGAACTTTATTTGGGGCTAATAAGAGAGATCTTAAACGGTGGCAGGTAAAAATGTGATTTGTGCAGGTCACATTAATGGTGGAAAAGGTTTTGAAATAATTTATCCATCCATCCATTTTCTGTACCGCTTATATCTTCGTCTTAATTATTATTTGCTTTAACTCGCAAAACCCTGGTATTTGAACAAGGGTGTGTACACTTGTTGTATGTTCTGTTTGTATGTGTTGCTGTTGCCTGTGTGGCAACTGTTCGAAGATTTACTCAAACATCGATGCTAATTTCCATTCGCCTGTCTGGGGTTTTGCATTATATGTTAGCATTAAACTAGCAGAATTTCGTTAGACAACATTACATTTTGGGTAAACATTTTGCAAATTAAATGTACAATGTTTAGTTTTTTTTTGTTTTATGTATCAGTTTTACAGTAAAGTTCAACTGTGTGCGACAAATATACAGTTTGAAGTAAGCACCCTCTGATGTGGGGGTTCACTGTACTGTATTAATATTGGCAATTCTAAACAATTTTGGGGGCGCGTCAATTAATCTGGGTTCACTGTCCATCCACACGTACCTGATCTTCCAGACACTTGACCCTCTGGCGGTGGGCCTTCTCACGGCTCTCCTGCGCCTGCTGGGCCTGGAGCTGTGTGTTGCGCAGCCGCTGCGTGGCGTCGTCCAGCTCCTGGTGGTGGCACGTCGCCGCCTCCAGGAGGCGCTGTGCCTGAGTCTGCTCCAGCTGGCCCACGTGCGCCTGAACACATGAAACATACACGTGCACAAAAATACACACCAAATAGTGTAAGTACATGAGGAGTGATCCATGATCCAAAGCATCATGTGTCTGACATCCATCAATCCATCCTACGTTGATGAAAAGGGACAGCTCATGATCCAAAGCATACCACATCATCTGTCCAACATCCAAAGTAAAAGTGGTGCTGACCTGCAGGGCTGTCACCTGGTGCTGCCTCTCCACCAGCTGCCGCTCGAGGCAGACCAGCGCCTGATGCGTCTCCGTGGCAACCGCTTCCTTCGTCCTCAGCCTCTCCATCTCCGCCTGACCACACATCAACACACACGTGAAGGAAGAATCCCCAAAATAATGCCAACGACAAAGCAAATGAAAACAATCAGTAAGTTAATAATGCATGCTGCGTGCTTACAATGCAGCTGACTAGTCCTGCTGCCTTTTGTCTTATCTCACCTTCTCCAACGACTTCCTGAGAGCGCTTTTGTCTTTTCCTAATCGGGTCATGGCTTTCTCCGTGTCGGCTTTTTCCCGCTGTAGCTGCTGCAGTGTCACCTGTAGGCTCGTCACCTTACTTTCCAGATTTGTCGCTTTGTTCTCCAGCAGCTCAGCGTTCTTCCGCGCCGCCTCTTGCGCCGCCTGTTGCCGCTTCAGACTCTGTGGGGGGCACAAACAATTACAATTCTATATATACTACTCACAACATTAGGTACGCAATAGAAATATTTTGCCTTTACAAAACTAAAGGAAACAGAAATTAATTATGCGTCAGCATTAAGATAGAATACTTTTGTCAGTTAGGTGCTTTGGTAAAATACGCAACATGAAGTTGCCTGCCACCATGTAGTTGACTATCCTATCACTAGTGGAAGTACCACTGTGGCTGACCTGCTGCAGGCTCTTGTTGTGTTTGTCCAGCTCACAATTCCTCAACTCAGAGTCCCCCCGGTCCCTCTGAAGGGTCTGACTGTGCTCTGTCAGAGAGTGGTTCAGCTTCTTGCTCTCCGCCAGGGCGTCTCGGGTTTCGTCCAGACGATCCTGTGATGTCACATGTCGGGATCAAAGCTCGCTCAGGATATGTTCAGTGTCAATCCTCAAGAGATCTTGAAACGAAGGGAAAATTTTGACAAAGCTCCCTTGTCTTTTAAGCCGTTTTACACTGGCAAACCTTCAAATATTCAGGGGTGTGGGTTAGGATTTCGGGTAAGGGCTTACGTTTCAGGTTAGAATGAAAAGGAATCAGTAGTTTAATTGAAGAAAAAAAAAATCAACCCAAGTGTAAAACTGTAAATGGAGGTAACGGAGGACCTGCAGGAGTCGTCGTTCAATCTCGCTGTCAGTCATGGCTCTTTGCAGTTGCTTCAGGTTCTCCTGCAGCGCCCCCTCGCTGCTGCGCTGTTCACTGAGTGCGGCGGTCACCGCTCGCACCTGCTCTCCTAACTGGCCCTGGCGCCGCTCGGCCCGGGCCAGCGCCGCGCTCTGCCGCTCCTCGCCGGCCCGCAGCGAGGCCTGGCTCTCGGCCAGCCTCTGCCGCGACGTCGCCGCCGCCGCCTCCAGCTCGGATGCAGTTTGACGGGCGAGCTGCAGCTCGTCCTCCAGGGACTGCCGACTGAGCTCCAGGCGCACCGAGCTCCTTTGGGCCTCCTCCAGGGCCTCTTTTAGTCTTGCAAGCTCCGAGTGTGCGTCGGCCTGGGAGCTGTCCAGCTTATCCTATAGAATCATTACAATTTTCAGTCTAAAATGTCTCACAAAAGTGAGCACACCCCTCACATTTTTGTACATATTTTATTATATCTATTCATGGGACAACACTTCGTTACAATGTAAACTAGTCAGTGTACAGCTAGTATAACAATGTATATTGACTATACCTTCATATAACTCAACAGACAACCATTGGTGTCAAAACCGCGAGCAACAAACGTGAGTAAATCCCTAAACCCCTTGTGAAAATATCCAAATAGTGGCCAAAGTGTTTTTTGTATTTCCTGTAGCCATTTGAAAAAATGTGATCGGTGTACTAACTTTTGAGAGGTCCTGCATGTACCTACACAGTGATGCTTAATCCTGCTGACTGTTCTGTGAATACACACCCTTAGCGAGTTAGACTCGGCCTGGGAAGCGAGCAGAGCAGACCGGAGCTGAGCCGCCTCCTCCTCCAGGCCCATCTTGTCTCGCTCGGCTGCTTCCCGGTGCCGGAAAAGCGAGGTCTGGGATTCGCGCAGTTGCTCTTCAATCTCCCGATTTCCTGCAAATAATCATTGTGTTGAATTTTGAAGTCGCTCTTGTTAACGTGCATCCACTCCCTACCGTCTTTGAACTGCTTCAGGGACTTGTGCAGTTTGGTCACCTCACTGGTCGACTTGTCCTGGAGTGCTGAGACCTGCTCGCGTAGAATCACCAGCTGTGCCTTGGACTCATCCTAAAGTAAAAAAAACAAATGGACTCTTTCTACAGTTCATTTGTATTTAACTTTGAAGTTCAATACATTTGCATTCAATAATTATTTTTTTTAACATTTACTAAGGTGCAATTTTTATTTAACTTTTGTGCGAAATACATTTTAATTGAATCTTGGGGTCTTGTTCACGAGTGAGGGAAGAATGGAACGGGAGATCGAGAGGTGGAAGCTCGGTCATCCGGGAGGAGCTCAGACTAGAGCCACCGCTCCTCCGTTTTGAGAGGAGCCAGATGAGGTGGCTCGGGCATCTGTTTTGGATTCCTCCAGGACGCCTCCCTCGTGAGGTGTTCCGGGAGGAGACCCCGGGCACGCCCCAGGACACGCCGGAGAGACTACGTCTCTCGGCTGGCCTGGGAACGCCTCGGGATCCCCCCGGAAGAGCTGGGGGAAGTGGCTGGGGAGAGGGAAGTCTGGGCTTCCCTACTTAAGCTACTGCCCCCGCGACCCCACCTCGGATAAGCGGAAGAAAATGGATGGATGGACATTTGAATTTAATCATTACTTAAGTATAGTTTCTTTTATTTTCCTTTTAAGCAGTGTCAATGTTCAAACTGTGTATAATCCATCCATCCATCAATTTACCATACCGCTTTATCCTCACAAGGGTCACGGGCTGCTGGAGCCTATCCCAGCTATCGTCGGGCGAGAGGCGGGGTACACCCTGAACTGATCGCCAGCCAATCGCAGGGCACATATAAACAAACAACCATTCGCACTCACAATTCACACCGACAGGCAATTTAGAGTTGTCAATTAACCTACCATGCATGTTTTTGGGATGGGGGAGGAAACCGGAGTGCCCGCAGAAAACCCACGCAGGTACGGGGAGAACATGCAAACTCCACACAGGCGGGGCCGGGGATTGAACCCCGGTCCTCAGAACTGTGAGGACCGCTACTGTGTATAATGTTACAATAATATAAAATACACTTTTTAGAAATAAAATAGTTTTTTGATGACACATGCTTTACAGCCTGGATTAGAGTTTAGGATTAGAAGAACTGGTAAAGAGTGAAGACATACTCTTTCTCTCTGTGTGTCCCTGAGTTCTCTCTGGAGTTCCTGCAGGCCAGCCTGGATGGAGTCCAAGTCCATTTCTTCATCGTCAGCACAGGAAGTGGAGATGCCGGTCACGCCGTCTCCCGCCGAGCCTGTGGCGAGCGTGTGTAAACCTCCTGACAGCCGCATGTAAACTAACAAGCAACATGACAAACCTTGACGAGGAAGTCTCCTCCTGGGAGATGTCAGGCGGAGACGGCGCAGCGTGGAACCCACCGCGGATATTTTGCGGTCCAACTCGCGCCGCAGGGCCTCGCTCGCCCCCAGCCGATGCTCCAGGTCCAAGGCGGCGGCCTCGGCGTGACCCAGCCGGGCACTCACCTCTGCTGTCTGGAGGGCGGCGTCCTCCAGAGCCCGCTGCAGCCGGGCGGCCTGGTCGCAATGCTTCTGGGCGGCCAGCTGCTGCTGCGCTTGTCGGACTTGCAGGAGCTCCGAGCTCTGACGCTCGGCCTCCTCCAGCTCCAACACTCGCCTCTGCAGGGATGACGCCTGATCAAGAATAACAGAGCTGCCATTACACTTGGTGGTAAAGCACAGTGATTCTCAAAGTGCGGTACTTGTTAGAATCACTGCCGAAGGACAGTTCAGTTGCATTTAACTTTTAAGTTCAATACATTTGCTTTTAATCTTAAAGAACAGTTTATTTTAAACATTTATGTGGGTACAAATTTTATTTTAGTTTTATGTGCAATATATTTGAATCGAATCATTAGTGAAGTATTTTTGTCCCCTTTATTTAAGCGCAGTGTTAATGTTCAAACGATGCAGAATTTTACAGTGGCTTAAAATAATATAAATATGTCATTTTACATTTTTCATTTCATGTCAGCAAGAGTGAGAGCAGGCTTTAAGGAATACTTAATACTTTATTGAAAATAATTAGGCGTAAGAGTTTCAAGCGTGTGTGGTAAAACTATTATAACAAAATTATGGTCTCTCTATATTGCCAATCGAGTGTTCACATTATCAAGAGTCCTGTAATATTTGTTTAATAATTTTTTCCATTTTCCCTAAGTCGGTAAATCAAATAGTGTTATCATTTTTTTATATTATTTAAATAATTGAACAGTTTATCGATTATTACTGTATTGTAAATAATAAATGAAAAAACAAATAAATAATTTTACACATATATTCAAAATGTTTGAACAACTAATTTGTAAATTGATTATAATCAAATTATAAATACAATTTGAAAAATTGCATGAATTATTATTTTATTATTGAAATTTAATGTATATATATATTTTTTTAACCTTATCTATGAATGACCAAGCCCATCCTTCAGTTTCAAAAAACAAATGTGGCCCTTGAGCACAAATGTTTCAAAGATGGGCATTACCTGATTGTTGGCTGCATCTCTGGCAGCCTCGCATTCCAACACTCTCCGCTTGAGGTCGAAGGCCAGGCGTTGCGCTTCCTCCTGCTGCTGTTCCTCCTGACAGAGTTGCACCTGCAGCTGCTTCAGCTCCTGCTCCCGACGCTGCTTCTCACCTTGCATGACCTTTACCTGCGATAAACAACACCTGTTTTAGGGTTTTTCCTCCGGCCGATTTCCAACAGGTAAACATCATTTGAGGATATGGGAGGCAAAGTGAGTGTATTTACTTAGGAAGGTGTAAAGTTAAATATTAGTGCAAACCCAACGTAAAGTAGTAATTTCTGGCGATGTTCATGTCACTGAGTCCTAAACTTTCCAGATTTTTGTTTTCCAAAAACACAGTTTTGATCTGCAGTGGCTGGACAAACCCCTGGCTCAGACATTCTAAGCAAGACATGCTAGAAATATATGCCAGATGCATTGTGGGCTTGCTGCTGCGCAAATGAGACGGACGTCCACAAACTACCGGCCGGGTACCTTAAAGCAGTGGTTCTCAAATTGGGGTGCCCCGGGGGTCTCCGAGCCATTATTGGGGGTCTGCAAAATAATTTGCTTTCCTTGTTAAACATTGAATTTGATGTAATAATATGACGAAAAATTGGACTTTATTCTTGTAAGATTGCCGCCTTTTAGCCTTGAAAAAAACTTGACTTAATTCTCAAATCACGACATCTTTAAAATTAATAATAATTTGTTCACCTTGCAGTCTAACTTGTAAGGGCTCCCTAGACCCAAACATTTTGACAACTTCAATTTAGAAACTAAAGGCGTCTTTTCCAGAAACAAAAGTCAGAACGTCAGAATAAAGTTGTATTAATGAAATTCACTTATGAATATGACCCCCCCCCCCGTTAAACTTAATGTATGATATGACTTTATCCTGGAAAACAATAATGTTTTAGTTCATGTAGAGATTATGAAAAATGGTAAATGTGTGAATACTGCTGCTTTGACAGTTCAATCTCCCTCAAGAGATGAATAAAGTATCTATCGAGATATCTGTTATGATTGCTCTATTGACTTTTCGCAGATGCACTTTAGTCATATTTCAATTCATTTTTCACATTCTGACCTGTCTGTGCAGGTCCTGGTTTCGTCTGCGTGTCTGCAGCCGTGACTTCTCAATCTCCCGCATGCTACTCCTGAGCGTGGATGCCTCCTGCTGCATGGAGACATTGTGCTCCTCCAAGACGGACACCTGCTGCTCACGCTCCTCCACTGCTCGCCGCAAGCTGATAGGAGGAAGAAATAAGTCATTTGGTCGAGTGGCATGATTCTCAAAAAAGGGGGTCAACAGATGTTTTGTGGCTCGTGGATCTAGTGGCAGGGTTCTCACTTTGGGTGCGAGAGGTCCCGGACGAGCCCTTATATGAAGGCCCTCTCTGACCTTTTCTGGCAATTGTTCTCGCTTTGGGTGCGAGAGTCCATGGTCAAATCGCGGAGGAGCCCAAATGAGAAGGCTCTCCCTGACCTTTTCTGGCAATTGTCATGTGGTGGCCCATGTGACAAAACGGGGTTTTGCTCGTTGGTCTCGTGAAATGATTCTCAAAAAGAGGTCAAACAAGCATTTTGTGGCTCGTTGGTCTAGGGGCATGATTCTCGCTTAGGGTGCGAGAGGTCCCTGGTCCATGTGGTGGCCCATGTGACAAAACGGGGGATTTCTTTTTGCTAGTTGGTCTCGTGGCATGATTCTCAAAAAGGGGTCAATGAAGAGATTTTGTGGCTCGTTGGTCTAGGGGCATGATTCTCGCTTAGGGTGCGAGAGGTCCTGGGTTCAAATCCCGGACGAGCCCCAATGTCAAAGCCCTCCCTGAAATTTTTGGGCAATTGTCATGTGGTGGCCCATGTGACAAAGCGAGTATGTCCATTTGCTAGTTGGTCTCGTGGCATGATTCTCAAAAAGGGGACAAGAAAGGCATTTTGTGGCTCGTTGGTCTAGGGGCATGATTCTCGCTTTGGGTGCGAGAGGTCCCGGGTTCAAATCCCGGACGAGCCCAACGAGAAGGCCATCCCTGACCTTTTCTGGCAATTGTTCTCGCTTTGGGTGCGAGAGTCCATGGTCAAATCCCGGACGAGCCCCTATATTAAGGCCCTGTCTGACCTTTATGACAATTGTCATGTGGTGGCCCATGTGACAAAGCGAGTATGTCCATTTGCGAGTTGGTCTCGTGGCATGATTCTCAAAAAGGGGACAAGAAAGGCATTTTGTGGCTCGTTGGTCTAGGGGCATGATTCTCGCTTAGGGTGCGCGAGGTCCCTGGTTCAAATCCCGGGCGAGCCCCTATGTTAAGGCCCTGTCTGACCTTTATGACAATTGTCATGTGGTGGCCCATGTGACAAAGCGAGTATGTCCATTTGCTAGTTGGTCTTGTGGCATGATTCTCAAAAAGGGGACAAGAAAGGCATTTTGTGGCTCGTTGGTCTAGGGGCATGATTCTCGCTTCGGGTGCGAGAGGTCCCGGGTTCAAATCCCGGACGAGCCCAACGAGAAGGCCATCCCTGACTTTTTCTGGCAATTGTCATGTGGTGGCCCATGTGACAAAACGGGGTTAACATTTTGCTCGTTGGTCTCGTGGCATGATTCTCGCTTAGGGTGCGAGAGGTCCCTTGTTCAAATCCCGGGCGAGCCCCTATGTTAAGGCCCTGTCTGACGTTTTTGACAATTGTCATGTGGTGGCCCATGTGACAAAGCGACTATGTCCATTTGCTAGTTGGTCTCGTGGCATGATTCTCAAAAAAGGTAAAAGGACAACAAAGGTATTTTGTGACTCGTTGGTCTAGGGGCATGATTCTCGCTTCGGGTGCGTGAGGTCCTGGGTTCAAATCCCGGACGAGCCCAACGAGAAGGCCATCCCTTACTTTTTCTGGCAATTGTCATGTGGTGGCCCATGTGACAAAGCGAGTATGTCCATTTGCTAGTTGGTCTCGTGGCATGATTCTCAAAAAGGGGTCAATGAAGAGATTGTGTGGCTCGTTGGTCTAGGGGCATGATTCTCGCTTAGGGTGCGAGAGGTCCTGGGTTCAAATCCCGGACGAGCCCAAAGAGAAGGGCATCCCTACCCTTTTCTGGCAATTGTCATGTGGTGGCCCATGTGACAAAACGGGGATGACTTTTTGCTAGTTGGCCTAGTGGCATGATTCTCAAAAAGGGGTCAATGAAGAGATTTTGTGGCTCGTTGGTCTAGGGGCATGATTCTCGCTTAGGGTGCGAGAGGTCCTGGGTTCAAATCCCGGACGAGCCCCAATGTCAAAGCCCTCCCTGAAATTTTTGGGCAATTGTCATGTGGTGGCCCATGTGACAAAGCGAGTATGTCCATTTGCTAGTTGGTCTCGTGGCATGATTCTCAAAAAGGGGACAAGAAAGGCATTTTGTGGCTCGTTGGTCTAGGGGCATGATTCTCGCTTTGGGTGCGAGAGGTCCCGGGTTCAAATCCCGGACGAGCCCAACGAGAAGGCCATCCCTGACCTTTTCTGGCAATTGTTCTCGCTTTGGGTGCGAGAGTCCATGGTCAAATCCCAGATGAGCCCCAACGAGAAGGCCCTTCCTGACTTTTTGCTCGTTGGTCTCGTGGCATGATGTTCAAAAAAGGGTTCAATGAAGAGATTTAGTGGCTTGTTGGTCTAGGGGCATGATTCTCGCTTTGGGTGTGAGAGATC